>NC_086444.1:848223645-848506145 GCF_028390025.1 Pseudophryne corroboree | reverse complement strand
TACGAGTCAGTAAAAGTGTATGAACCTCCCTTTCTGGACAGGATCTGCTGACTTTTACATGGCTAAATACATTTGGCCAATAAAAACAAGATTAGAATATATTATAGGGTTATATCTACATGTAATATTGCAAAAAGGAAGGACATACTTTACTCAAGCCAACATTATGGTATTTCTTTTCCATAATTTGTTTCACTGGTTCCTCTTCCTTAAATGTGATGAAGCAGAAACCTCGTCTTTTGTTAGTCTTGTTGTCCATAGGCAGCTCAACTGCTTCAATCTAAATCAGTGGACATTGTGAAAAGTATAGCAATAAATAGACTGAATAAAATACTAACGCTACAAAGTGCATACATCCACCGGTTCTCATTCATCAGAAGAAGGCATCTCATGTGCCGGATCATTATTTTACCTAGACAACTTTAAACCACTTCTAAGAAACAAAGCGTGAGTACCTCCCCAAATGTTCCAAAGTATTCCCTTATCTTGTCTTCTGGTGTATCTGGTGACAAGCCACCCACAAATATCTTTTTAACTGGTTCTTTTGTCTTCATCGCTTTTGCCCTCTTTGGATCAATAACTTTGCCATTCAACTTGTGCTCTTTCTGCTCCATCACCTGCAGGAATAAAGCCACCAATATAAATGGTGCATGCAGGTGTACACGACACCACAGCTACTGAAATTCATCTGCATCATGATAAAATAAATGGTTTATATTCCCATATCCCTCATATGCCAACTGTACATGATCATTTTGGTGCAATTTTAAAGCAAAACATGCTTTATAGTAACCAAATCCTCAAGACCACTGTCAAAGATCAGGGTGGTTTTCAAGCCAAAATGAAGAGACATCTGGCCAACTGTAGTAACACACAGTATGTTACATAAGGAAGTTTACATTATACAGGTCAAACAGATGTTCTTATTTGCAAGAGTAGGTAAGGTAACCGGAAAAAAAAAAAAAAAAAAAAAACACACAGCTGGCACTCAGATCCAAACAAATGTATAAATAGGGGCCAATTCAATTGTTTATACACTACCAATCTCCCTTCTAAAAAGGGACGGGAGATCTGGGGGTGGTATTGAAATGTTTCTAATTATCGTACATGATGTGCCCAAACAGACTGGGTTTAGATGCATAAAACAGCTAAACAAATCTACAGAAATGGGCCCGACGTGAAAAGTGCTGTTTGAGCACCCAAGCAGATGACTTTTTGCACATTACAGCTCGCCATCTCCAGTGGTTGCAAGCTGAAATGTGTCCCACGGCGACTAATCGTACCTGAATGGAGCAACAATTGAATTGCTCTGTTGGGCACAATCTAGTGGCAGCCGTGGGGAAAAACAACTAAATTCCCCCCATAGTGTCAGGCATGTATCTAGACATTTATAAATACACAAGTTGAGCAGCTGGTTACATGGTAAGCACAGGTGTATATAAAAAATATGGCCATTGTAAGCATATGTGCAACAATACTACTTGAAACAGACAAAGATTAATCATGTGTATAGTAGGGAGACTGGGCAAGACAAAAAAAAAAAAGATTTTACTTACCGGTAAATCTATTTCTCGTAGTCCGTAGTGGATGCTGGGGACTCCGTAAGGACCATGGGGAATAGACGGCTCCGCAGGAGACTGGGCACATCTAAAGAAAGATTTAGGACTATCTGGTGTGCACTGGCTCCTCCCCCTATGACCCTCCTCCAAGCCTCAGGTTAGGAACTGTGCCCGGAAGAGCTGACACAATAAGGAAGAATTTTGAATCCCGGGTAAGACTCATACCAGCCACACCAATCACACTATATAACACGTGATAGGAACCCCGGTTAACAGTATGATAACAATTGGAGCCTCTGAAGAGATGGCTCACAACAAAACCCGATTTTTGTAACAATAACTATGTACAAGTATTGCAGACAATCCGCACTTGGGATGGGCGCCCAGCATCCACTACGGACTACGAGAAATAGATTTACCGGTGAGTAAAATCTTATTTTCTCTGACGTCCTAGTGGATGCTGGGGACTCCGTAAGGACCATGGGTATTATACCAAAGCTCCCAAACGGGCGGGAGTGCGCGGATGACTCTGCAGCACCGAATGAGAGAACTCCAGGTCCTCCTCAGCCAGGGAATCAAATTTGTAGAATTTAGCAAACGTGTTTGCCCCTGACCAAGTAGCTGCTCGGCAAAGTTGTAAAGCAGAGACCCCTCGGGCAGCCGCCCAAGATGAGCCCACCTTCCTTGTGGAATGGGCTTTTATTGATTTAGGCTGCGGTAATCCTACCGCAGAATGCGCCAGCTGAATAGTGCTACAAATCCAGCGCGCAATAGACTGCTTAGAAGCAGGAGCACCCAGCTTGTTGGGTGCATACAAGATAAACAGCGAGTCAGTTTTTCTGACTCCAGCCGTCCTGGAAACATAAATTTTCAGGGCCCTGACTACGTCCAGCAACTTGGAATCCTCCAAGTCCCTAGTAGCCACAGGCACCACAATAGGTTGGTTCAAGTGAAAAGCTGAGACCACCTTCGGGAGAAACTGAGGACGAGTCCTCAATTCTGCCCTATCCATCTTATGACCACTTTCCACGTGAGATATTTTAATTCCACAGTCTTAAGTGGTTCGAACCAATGTGATTTCAGGAATGCCAAAACCACATTGAGATCCCAAGGTGCCACTGGGGGCACAAAAGGAGGCTGAATATGCAGAACTCCTTTGACAAAAGTCTGAACTTCAGGCAGTGAAGCCAGTTCTTTCTGGAAGAAAATCGACAGAGCCGAAATCGGGACCTTGATGGACCCCAATTTGAGGCCCAACGTCACCCCTGCTTGCAGGAAGTGATGGAATCGACCCAGTTGAAATTCCTCCTTCGGGGCCTTCATGGCCTCACACCAAGCAACATATTTCCGCCAAATGCGGTAATGTCTTGCGGTGACATCCTTCCTGGCTTTGATCAGGGTAGGGATCAGGGTAGGGATGACTTCCTCCGGAATACCCTTTTCCTTTAGGATCCGGTGTTCAACCGCCATGCCGTCAAACGCAGCCGCGGTAAGTCTTGGAACAGACAGGGTCCCTGCTGTAGCAGGTCTTGTCTGAGCGGCAGAGGCCAAAGGTCCTCTGCCCGCATCTCTTGAAGTTCCGGGTACCAAGCTCTTCATGGCCAATCCAGAACCACGAGTATGGTTTTCACTCCTTGCATTCTTATTATTCTCAGTACCCTGGGTATGAGAGGTAGAGGAGGAAACACATAAACCGACTGGTACACCCACGGTGTCACTAGAGCGTCCACAGCGATCGCCTGAGGGTCCCTTGAACTGGCGCAATATCTTTTTGTTGAGGCGGGACGCCATCATGTCCACCCGTGGTCATTCCCAACGGTTTACCCGCATTTGGAAAACTTCTGGAAGAAGTCCCCATTCTCCCGGGTGTAGGTCGCCCATCGGAGAATCCTTGTGGCTTCTGCCATCGCCATCCTGCTTCTTGTGCCGCCCTGTCTGTTTACATGGGCGACCGCCGTGATGTTGTCTGATTGGATCAGTACCGGCTGGTTCTGAAGCAGGGGCCTTGCTTGGCTTAGGGCATTGTAAATGGCCCTTAGCTCCAGAATAATTATGTGAAGCGAAATCTCCTTGGAAATTTCTTCCCTGTGTGACTGCACTCCAGCCCCGAAGGCTGGCCTCCGTGGTCACCAGGACCCAGTCCTGTATTCCGAATCTGCGGCCCTCTAGTAGATGAGCCCTCTGCAGCCACCACAGCAGCGACACCCTGTTTCTTGCCGACAGGGTTATCCGCTGTTGTATCTGTAGATGGGACCCGGACCATTTGTCCCACAGGTCCCACTGGAACGTCCTTGCGTGGAACCTTCCGAATGGAATTATGCTTCGTACGAAGCTACCATTTTTTTTCAGGACTCGTGTGCTTCCACTGGAAGAAACACTCTTTTCTGGTCTGTGTCCAGAATCATTCCCAGGAACAGAAGACGTGTCGTCGGGACCAGCTGTGACTTTGGAATATTGAGAATCCAGTCGTGCTGTTGTAGCACTTCCCGAGAGAGTGCTACCCCCACTACCAACTGTTCTTTGGACCTCGCCTTTATCAGGAGATCGTCCAAGTACGGGATAATAAAAACTTCCTTCTTGCGAAGGAGTATCATCATTTCGGCCATTACCTTGGTAAAGACCTTCGGTGCCGTGGACAACTCCAACGGCAGCGTCTGGAACTGATAGTGACAGTCCTGTACCACACATCTGAGGTACTCCTGGTGAGGAGGGTAAATGGGGACATGCAGGTACGCATCCTTGATGTCCAGGGAGACCCTGTAATCCCCCTCGTCCAGGCTCGTAATAACCGCCCTGAGCGATTCCATCTCGAACTTGAATCTTCTGATATAAAAGTTCAAGTATTTTAATTTTAAGATGGGTCTCACCGAACCGTTCTGTTTAGGTACCACAACCATTGTGGAATAGTAACCCCTTCCTTGCTGAAGGAGGGGCACCTTGACAATCACTTGTTGTGATTATAGTGTTGAATAGCCACCAACACCGCCTCCCTGGCAGAGGGAGGTGCCGGTAAGGCAGATTTTAGGAAACGGCGGGGGGAAGAACGTCTCGAACTCCAGCCTGTACCCCTGAGATACTACTTGAAGGACCCAGGGATCCATGGGAGAGAGCACACTGGGCGCTGAAATTTCTGAGACGGGCCCCCACCGTACCAGAGTCCGCCTGAGCAGCCCCAGCGTTATGCTGTGGACTTACCGGACGCAGGGAGGACTTCTGCTCTTGGGAACTAGCTGTGTGCTGCAGCTTTTTCCTCTACCTTTGCCTCTCGGCAGAAAGGATGAGCCTCTAGCCCTCTCGCTTTTCTGGGGCCGAAAGGACTGTACTTGATGATACGGTGCTTTCTTTTGTTGTGGGGTAGCCTGTGGAAAAAAAGTCGATTTCCCAGCAGTAGCTGTGGAAACGAGGTCTGAAAGACCATCCCCAAACAGTTTTACCCCCTTATAGGGCAAAACTTCCATGTGCCGATTCGAGTCGGCATCGCCTGACCATTGCCGAGTCCATAACCCCCGTCTGGCGGCAATGGACCTAGCGCTTATTTTTGATGCCAGCCGGCAAATATCCCTCTGTGCATCACGCATGTATAAGACCACGTCTTTTATATGCTCTATTGTCAGCAAAATATTGTCCCTATCCATAGTAATTTTCCGACAGGGAATCTGACCACGCAGCGGGAGCACTGCACATCCATGCCGAAGCAAATGGCTGGTCGCAATATAATGCCCGAGTGTGTGACTATATCTTTTAGGGTAACCCCCTGCTTTTTATCAGCAGGTTCCTACAGGGCGGCCGTATCCGGAGACGGTAGTGCCACCTTTTCTGATAAGCGTGTAAGCGCTGTATCTACCCTATGGGGTGTTTCCCAACGTGACCTATCCTCTGGCGGGAAAGGGTACGCTGCCAATTACCGTTAAGAAATTATCAATTTCTTACCGGGGGAAGACCACGCTTCCTCACACACCTCATTTATTTCTCAGATGCAGGAAAAACTACTGGTAGTTTTCTCTCACCAAACATAATACCCTTTTATGTGGTACCTGGGGTATTATCATAAATGTGTAATACATTTTTCATTGCCTCAATCATGTAACGGGTGGACCTATTTGGAGGGTACACTAGTCTCATCGTCGTCGACACTGGAGTCGGTATCCGTGTCGACATCTGTTTCTGCCATCTGAGGTAGCGGGCGTTTTTAGAGCCCCCCATGACATTTGAGACGCTGGAACAGGCACAAGCTGAGTAGCCGGCTGTTCTGTGTCGTCGACCTTTTGTGTAAGGAGTTGACACTTTCACGTAATCCTTCCATAAGTCCAACCACACCGGTGTCGATCCCGCAGGGGGTGACATCACATTTACAGGCATTCGCTCCGCCACCACATCATTATCCTCCTCATACATGTCGACACAGCCGTACCGACACACAGCACACACACAGGGAATGCTCTGACAGAGGACAGGACCCCACAAAGCCCTTTGGGGAGACAGAGGGAGAGTATGCCAGCACACACCAGGGCGCTATATATCACATATAAGAGTGTTTTCCCCTATAGCTGCCTATATATATTGTATACTGCGCCTAAATTGTGCCCCCCCTCTCTTTTTAACCCTTTTTGTAGTGTATTGACTGCAGGGGAGAGCCAGGGAGCTTCCCTCCAACGGAGCCGAGAGGGAAAAATGGCGCCAGTGTGCTGAAGGAGATAGTCCGCGAAAAAGGGGCGGAGCTTTCTCCCGCATTTTTATGGATTCTGGCAGGGGTTAAAAAGCACCTATATAGCCTCTGGGGCTATATATGGTGCCAGTTTGCCAGCCAAGGTGTCAGTATTGCTGCTCAGGGCGCCCCCCCCCCCCAGCGCCCTGCACCCATCAGTGACCAAAGTGTGTGGTGTGCATGAGGAGCAATGGCGCACAACTGCAGTGCTGTGCGCTACCTTGGAGAAGACAGAAGTCTTCAGCCGCCGATTTTCCGGACCTTCTTGCTTCTGGCTCTGTAAGGGGGATGGCGGCGCGGCTCCAGGAACGGACGACGAGGTCGGGTCCTGTGTTCGATCCCTCTGGAGCTAATGGTGTCCAGTAGCCTAAGAAGCCCAAGCTACCACCACTTAGGTAGGTTCGCTTCTTCTCCCCTTAGTCCCTCGATGCAGTGAGCCTGTTGCCAGCAGGTCTCACTGAAAATAAAAAACCTAACAAACACTTTCTTCCTAGGAGCTCAGGAGAGCCCCTAGTGTGCATCCAGCTCAGCCGGGCACAGAAATCTAACTGAGGCTTGGAGGAGGGTCATAGGGGGGAGGAGCCAGTGAACACCAGATAGTCCTAAATCTTTCTTTAGATGTGCCCAGTCTCCTGCGGAGCCGTCTATTCCCCATGGTCCTTACGGAGTCCCCAGCATCCACTAGGACGTCAGAGAAATAAATAAATAACTTAACGTGGCCCAAGGTGTGCTGGCATGTATCCAGGGATGGGCCAACCACCAAACTATATCAAGAAATAGGCATTCCTGGGGTTGACCAAAGAAGCTAAGGGGAACATAGGGGTCATTCCGACCCGATTGCTCGCTGCAGTTTATCGCAGTGATCGGGTCGGGACTGCGCATGCGCCGGAGTGCGCTGGGGCATGCCAGCCGTCGTTGCCTAGTGATCGCCTCTGAGGCAGAGGCGGTCGCCAGGCGGGAGGGGGCTGGACAGCGGTGCGGTCCGGCCAACGCAGGCATGGCTAGACCATTGGGGGGGGGGGGCGGGCTACGGCGGCTGCTTGACGTCACACGCAGCCGCTGCGACCCGGGGCAGCGAAGAGGTTCTCCCGGCCAGCCGCAGGAGCTGCGCTGGACGGGAGTAACTCCCGAGATGCAAAAGCATCTCTGCAGGGGGCGGCATGGCACTGACATGCGGGGCAAACTAGCCCTGTGCTGGGCGTCCCCCTGCATGTCTGAGTGCATGATCATAGCTGTGCTAAATTTAGCACAGCTACGATCAACTCTGAATGACCCCCATAGTTTGTGCAGATTCAGTGAGTGAATGAATGCCAGACTAAACTGATGATGCAAGAGACTGATCAGTGTGAAGATCTATATGCCTTGTCATGGATGGTGTATGACAGCCAACAACTATGGAGAACCACTCCAGTCAGCAAATATAGGTGGTTTCAATATAGCAATGAATGCTACAAAAACAGTGCATGATCTCAATCCCAGCTGCAGTTTCACACTGATGAAAAGGCCAGAATAAGGCTAAAGCTGGGCATACACTATACAATTAGGCTGGTTGTAATGAAAATCTGGTAATGGATGAGAGCAAATGACATACAGTGTATAATGTATGCCCAGCTTTATAGTTATCCACTGATCCACCTTGTCAACACAGCCATTCTGGAGGTTGAGTCTATGGGGTAAATTTACTTAATTGTGTGGTGTTTTATTTTTTTTTAGAACTGGTGATGTTGCCTATAGCAACCAATCAGATCTTATCTATTATCTTCTAGAAGCAGCTAGATACATGTAAAGTAGAATATGATTGGTTGCGGTGGGAAAAAAAAATCACCAGTTCAAAAAAAACTCCCACCTTAGTTAATGTACCCCTATGTCACAACCAAGGGCAAATTGTTACTGGCTGGGTATACATAATACAGGCTGCGTCTCCCATATCCAAAATGCACAATTTTTTCAGTGCAACTGAGACAGTGACACCTTTGCTTTCTGATGGTTCAATGTAAACAAATTTTGTTGTTTATTGCACAAAATGATTTAAAAAAAAAAAAAAAAAATTCATAAAATTGCCTTTAAACTATGGGGTATATTCAATTGCAGTCGAAAACACAGCAGTTTTCGACTTAAGGTCGAATCCTGATTTGACCTATCCAATATTATGCTAAATTTTTCGACAAGTCGATAAATTCGACTTGTCGAAAAGCACGTGGATCGGCGGAATAGCTGCCGATCCACGTGTTGATGTCGAAAACGGGGCCAAATCAGACAGGTTTTGGCCCCCTTTTCGACCATCTCAGTCCGACATCATAATGATGTCATACTGAGATGCGGACCCAGAGGAGGGAGAGCCGCAGGGAGACGGGGGGACAGCCGGCGGGCATACAGGGAGATCAGCGCTACAGTAGCGCTGCAGCTGGATGTCACTCAGCCGCCCAACCTCACGGCAGCTTCCACCCGGCTCCAGCAGCGTGCTGGAGCCGGGTATAAGCTGCCGTGAGGTCGGGCGGCTGAGTGACCTCCTGTTGCAGCGCTACTCCATAGCGCTGATCTCCCTGAATGCCTGCCGGCTGTCCCCCCGCGGCTCGCCCCCCCCCCCCCCCCCCCTCTCTTCCTCTGCATCTAAATTCGACTTGAAAAAGTCGAATTTTAGATGGGATTGAATAAGGATTATCGGATCCATTCCGACAAATACATGTCTGAATGGATCAGACTTTAATTGAATATACCCCTATGTGTATATGACACAAATGCATTGTGTTAAGACTTGGGTCCCATCCCCAAGATCTCTCTTTATGGCACGCAAATATTTCAAAATACAGAAAAATAAGATTTTAAACCTACCGGTAAATCTTTTTCTCCTAGTCCGTAGAGGATGCTGGGGACTCCGTAAGGACCATGGGGTATAGACGGGCTCTGCAGGAGACATGGGCACTATAAAGAACTTTAGATGGGTGTGCACTGGCTCCTCCTTCTATGCCCCTCCTCCAGACCTCAGTTAGAGAAACTGTGCTCAGAGGAGACTGACCGTACGAGGAAAGGATTTTTGTTAATCTAAGGGCAAGATTCATACCAGCCCACACCATCCACACCGTATAACATGGAATATACGCAACCAGTTAACAGTATGAACAAAACAGTATCAGCCCACGACTGATCTTAACTGTAACATAACCCTTATGTAAGCAATAACTATATACAAGCCTTGCAGCAATATGTTTGCACTGGGACGGGTGCACAGCATCCTCTACGGACTAGGAGAAAAAGATTTACCGGTAGGTTTAAAATCTTATTTTCTCTTACGTCCTAGAGGATGCTGGGGACTCCGTAAGGACCATAGGGATTATACCAAAGCTCCAGACCGGGCGGGAGAGTGCGGATGACTCTGCAGCACCGATTGAGCAAACATGAGGTCCTCCTCAGCCAAGGTATCAAACTTGTAGAATTTAGCAAAAGTGTTTGAACCCGATCAAGTCGCCGCTCGGCAAAGCTGTAAAGCCGAGACGCCTCGGGCAGCCGCCCAAGAAGAGCACACCTTCCTAGTGGAATGGGCCTTAACCGAATTTGGTAACGGCAATCCAGCCGTAGAATGAGCCTGCTGAATCGTGTTACAGATCCAGCAAGCAATAGTCTGCTTAGAAGCAGGAGCGCCAACCTTGTTGGCTGCATACAGGACAAACAGTGCCTCTGTTTTCCTAACCAGAGCCGTCCTGGCTACATATATTTTTAAGGCCCTGACTACATCAAGGGACTTGGAATCCTCCAAGTCCTTCGTAGCCACAGGTACCACAATAGGTTGGTTCATATGAAACGATGAAACCACCTTAAGCCAAAATTGAGGACGAGTCCTTAATTCTGCTCTATCCACATGGAAAATCAGATAGGGGCTTTTGTGAGACAAAGCCGCCAATTCAGACACCCGCCTTGCAGATGCCAAGGCCAACAACATGACCACCTTCCAAGTGAGAAATTTCAATTCAACCGTTTGAAGAGTTTCAAACCAGTGAGATTTTTAGGAACTGTACCACCACGTTAAGGTCCCATGGTGCCACTGGAGGCACAAAAGGAGGCTGTATGTGCAGCACTCCCTTTACAAAAGTCTGGACTTCTGGGAGAGAAGCCAATTCCTTCTGAAAGAAAATTGATAAGGCCGAAACCTGTACCTTAATGAAGCCTAATTTTAGGCCCATATCCACTCCTGTCTGTAGAAAGTGTAGAAAACGGCCCAGATGGAAAACATACGTAGAAGCATTCTTGGCTTCACACCAAGATACATACTTTCTCCAGATATGGTGATAATGTTTCGCCGTCACCTCCTTTCTAGCCTTCATCAGAGTAGGGATGACTTCTTCCGGAATGCCTTTCCCCATCTAGGATTTGGTGTTCAACCGCCATGCCGTCAAACGTAACCGCGGTAAGTCTTGGAACACGCAGGGCCCCTGTTGCAACAGGTCCTCCCTGAGAGGAAGAGGCCACGGATCTTCTGTGAGCATTTCCTGAAGATCGGAATACCAGGCCGATCTGGAACAATGAGTATTGTCTGCACTCTTTTCCGTCTTATGATTTTCAATATCTTTGAGATGAGTGGAAGAGGAGGGAACACATAGACCGACTGAAACACCCACGGTGTCACCAGGGCGTCCACAGCTACTGCCTGAGGGTCCCTTGACCTGGCACAATACCTCCGAAGCTTCTTGTTGAGGCGTGACGCCATCATGTCTATTTGAGGAAGTCCCCACTGACTTGTTATCTCTGCAAAAACTTCTTGATGAAGTCCCCACTCTCCTGGATGGAGATCGTGTCTGCTGAGGAAGTCTGCTTCCCAGTTGTCCACTCCCGGAATGAAGACTGCTGCCAAAGCGCTTATGTGATTTTCCGCCCAGCGCAGAATCATGGCGGCTTCTGCCATTGCCACTCTGCTCCTTGTTCCGCCTTGGCGGTTTACATGAGCCACAGCTGTGACGTTGTCTGATTGAATCAGAACCGGTAAGTTGCGAAGAAGATTCTCCGCTTGACGTAGGCCGTTGTATATGGCACTCAATTCCAGTATGTTGATGTGTAGACAAGCCTCCTGGCTTGACCATATCCCCTGAAAATTTCTTCCTTGTGTGACTGCTCCCCATCCTCGGAGGCTCGCGTCCGTGGTTACCAGAAACCAGTCTTGAATGCCGAACCTGCGACCCTCTAGAAGGTGAGCACTCTGCAGCCACCATAGGAGAGACACCCTGGCCCTGTGGGACAGGCTTATTTTCTGATGAATTTGAAGATGGGACCCGGACCACTTGTCCAGAAGGTCCCACTGAAACGTCCTCGCATGAAACCTGCCAAAGGGGATGGCCTTGTAGGTCGCCACCATCTTTCCCAGTACCCGAGTGCATTGATGGACTGACACTCTTTTCGGTTTTAACAGGTCTCTGACCATGTTTTGGAGTTCCTGGGCTTTTTCTATTGGGAGAAAAACCCTCTTTTGTTCAGTGTCCAGAATCATGCCTAAGAACGATAGCCGAGTTGTTGGAACCAACTGTGACTTTGGTAGATTCAGAATCCAGCCATGTTGCTGCAGCACTCTCAGGGAGAGCGCCACGCTTTTCAGCAACTGATCTCTCGATCTCGCCTTTATCAGGAGATCGTCCAAGTACGGGATAATTGTGACTCCCTGCCTGCGCAGGAGCACCATCATTTCAGTCATTACCTTGGTGAAAATCCTCAAGCCCGTGGAAAGCCCAAACGGCAACGTCTGAAACTGGTAATGACAGTCCTGTACAGTGAATCTCAGGTACGCCTGATGAGGGGGATATATGGGGACATGAAGGTATGCGTCCTTTATGTCCAGTGACACCATAAATTCCCCCCCCCCTCCCCCTCCAGGCTGGAGATAACTGCCCGGAGCGATTCCACCTTGAATTTTAACTTTTTCAAGTACAGGTTTAGGGATTTTAAATTTAGAATGGGTCTGACCGAGCCATCCGGTTTCGGGACCACAAATAGGGTTGAATAGTACCCCTTCCCCTGTTGAACTAGGGGAACCTCGACAACCACTTGTTGTTGACACAGTTTTTGAATTGCAGCTAAAACTATCTCCCTCGCTGGGGGAGAAGCCGGTAGAGCCGATTTGAAAAACCGGCGAGGAGGCATGTCTTCGAAGTCTAGCTTGTAGCCTTGGGATACAATTTCCATTGCCCAAGGATCCACGTCTGACTGAACCCAGACGTGGCTGAAGAGTCGAAGACATGCCCCCACTGGCGCAGACTCCCTCAGTGGAGCCCCAGCGTCATGCGGTGGATTTAGTAGAAGCCAGGGAGGACTTCTGCTACTGGGAACTAGCCGTAGCAGGCTGCTTTTTCCCTCTTCCCTTACCTCTGGCGAGGAAGGAAGAGCCCCGGCCTCTTCTGAACTTATGCGACCGAAAGGACTGCATCTGATATTGCGCAGTTTTCTTTTGCTGTGGGGAAATAAAATAAAAAAGTAGATTTGCCCGCGGTAGCTGTGGAAACCAGGTCCGCGAGACCTTCCCCAAGTAAATCCTCACCTTTGTAAGGCAAAACTTCCATATGCTTCTTCGAGTCAGCATCACCCGTCCATTGGCGGGTCCACAGGGCTTGCCTAGCAGAAATCGCCATGGCGTTGGCTCTCGAACCTAGCAGACCAACGTCTCTCTGAGCGTCTCTCATATATAAGACTGCGTCTTTAATGTGACCCAAGGTCAATAAAATGGTATCCCTATCCAGGGTATCAATGTCAGCTGACAAGGTATCCGTCCAAGCCGCAACAGCGCTACAAACCCAAGCCGACGCTATTGCCGGTCAGAGCAAGGCCCCAGTATGTGTATAAATAGATTTTAAGGTAGTTTCCCATCTGTGATCAGCAGGATCCTTGAGGGCGGCCGTGTCTGGAGACGGCAGCGCCACCTTTTTGAACAAACGCGTTAACGCCTTGTCCACCCTGGGTGAGGATTCCCACCGTAACCTGTCCTGCGCAGGGAAAGGATACGCCATAAGAATTCTTTTGGGAATCTGCAGTTTCTTGTCTGGAGTTTCCCCAAGCCTTTTCAAATAACGCGTTCAGCTCATGAGATGGGGGAAAGGTTACCTCAGGTTTCTTTTCCTTAAACATGTCAGGGACAGAGGGGTCATCAGTGATATGTAAAACATCCTTTATTGCAATAATCATATAATGAATACTTTTGGCCACCCTTGGGTGTAACCTCGCATCATCGTAGTCGACACTAGAATCAGAATCCGTGTTGGTATCAGTGTCTGCTACTTGGACAGGGGACGTTTCTGAGACCCTGAAGGGCCCTGTGACACAGCCAAAGCCATGGATTGACTCCCTGTTCTATCCCTGGACTCTGTTTTGTCCAACCTCTGATGTAATAAAGACATTTGCATTTAAAACATTCAGCATATCCATCCAATCATGTGTCGGCGTTGCCGACGGAGACACCACAATCATCTGCTCCACCTCCTCCTTCGATGAGCCTTCCGCTTCAGACATGTCGACACACGCGTACCGACACCCCCACACACTCAGGGGTATATCTATATGGAGACAGTTCCCCAATAAGGCCCTTTGGAGAGACAGAGAGAGAGAGTATGCCAGCACACACCCAGCGCCAACTGACACTGGAAACCAAATTCCCAGACAACACAGTGCTTTTATATAAATATATAAATATACACTCACTGCGCCAATAAAAAGTGCCCCCCCCCCCCTCTTTTTTGCCCTCTGTCACCATGTTCAGCAGGGGAGAGTCCGGGGAGCCAGCTTCTCTGCAGTGTGCGGTGGAGAAAATGGCGCTGGTTAGTGCTGGAGGATCAAGCTCCGCCCCCTCAGCGGCAGGCTTCGGTCCCGCTCAAATTTTCTATACTGGCGGGCCTCTATATATATTATTAGCTAGTCCCAAGAGGTTTATAATTGCTGCCCAGGGCGCCCCCCCAGCGCCCTGCACCCTTCAGTGCCCGCTGTGTGTGTGAGAAATGGCGCGCAGCGTTACCTCAGAGAAGATCTGAAGTCTTCAGCCGCCTTTGAAGTCTTCTTTCTTCTTATACTCACCCGGCTTCTATCTTCCGGCTCTGTGAGGAGGACGGCGGCGCGGCTCCGGGACGAACGGCAAGGGTGAGACCTGCGTTCCGACCCTCTGGAGCTAATGGTGTCCAGTAGCCTAAGAAGCAGAGCCTATCATTTAAGTAGGTCTGCTTCTCTCTCCTCAGTCCCACGATGCAGGGAGCCTGTTGCCAGCAGTGCTCCCTGAAAATAAAAAACCTAACAAAATTCTTTTTCAGAGGAACTCAGGAGAGCTCCCCTGTAGTGCACCCAGTCTCCTCTGGGCACAGGATCTAACTGAGGTCGGGAGGAGCCAGTGCACACCCATCTAAAGTTCTTTATAGTGCCCATGTCTCCTGCGGAGCCCGTCTATACCCCATGGTCCTTACGGAGTCCCCAGCATCCTCTAGGACGTAAGAGAAAATCTGATATCCAAAATACTTATTGTCCTAAACATTTTGGATATGGGAGACTAAACCTTTATTGTCAGTTTAGTGTACGTTAAGGTTATTGATGACTCGTGTAAACCAACTTCTGTGAATCAGGTAGTTTTACATTACTTTAACACCTGCTCCAATGCAATCAATGATATTACATTTCTGTTTACATTTCGCAAACAGTGCCAACTCGCATGCAGACCTGATTAATTGGCCGCACTGCTGAAAGACCAGATCTGTACAGATATGTAAAGAGCAAGTTGGCACACCTTTGATTACTCAGAAAAAAGGCACCACTTATAACTTTCAGTCAGCTTTAGTTTCTGATTAGTCAGGAAGACCACATCAATCAACCTTACTATTGACCAACTTCAAAACAGAAACAGATAAAATCGCACTATACCTTGTCAACACCTTCAGCTTCTTTAAATAATACAAAGCCAAAGCCTCTTGACCGACCAGTGATTGGATCCAATTTCAAGGTGCAGTCCACAACTTCTCCAAATTTGGAAAAGTAATCCTTCAGGTCTTTCTTTGTAGTGTCCCAGCTAAGCCCGCCGATAAACATTTTTCTGCAGAGAAATGACAAATACAAATTGATGGCTCCTACAGTTGGGTCGCTGACCTACTGTATCGGACGATTGGACATCACAACTGGGCGGGCATTTAAATGTGCTTGCCCAGTTGAAATGTAGCCAGATGTTCCAAAACAGCTGAAAATACATCAGCCACCGGCTGTGCTGCACAGCCGACGCAATATGTCTTAACATCATCATTCACAGACACATCAGGGGTACACACTCACTGACAGGCTCAAGATATAGTCTAATGCAGGGATGGGGAACCTTCAGCCCTCCAGTTGTTGAACTACACATCCCAGCATGCCCTGCAACAGCTTTAGCATAGCCAAATAGCAAAACTGTAGCAAGGCAAGCTGGTATGTGTAGTTCAACAGGAGCTGGAGGGCCGAAGGTTCCCCATCTCTGATCTAATTTGTACCCAACTTTACAAACTAAACATGGACCAAAATGAATAATAATACAGGTTGAGTATCCCATATCCAAATATTCCGAAATACAGAATATTCCGAAATACGGACTTTTCTGAGGGAGAGTGAGATAGTGAAACCTTTGTTTTCTG
This sequence comes from Pseudophryne corroboree, assembly GCF_028390025.1. Lineage (NCBI taxonomy): Eukaryota > Metazoa > Chordata > Amphibia > Anura > Myobatrachidae > Pseudophryne > Pseudophryne corroboree. The sequence continues at coordinate 848,490,273 of NC_086444.1, read as the reverse complement.
ATGGCTCAATGTACACAGACTTTGTTTAATGCACAAAGTTATAAAAAATATTGGCTAAAATTACTTTCAGGCTGTGTGTATAAGGTGTATATGTAACAAATGCATTCTGTGCTCCCATCACCATGATATCTCATTATGGTATGCAATTATTCCAAAATACGGAAAAATCCGATATCCAAAATACCTCTGGTCCCAAGCATTTTGGATAAGGGAGACTCAACCTGTATTAATAATAATAATAATAATAATAATAATAATAATAATAATAATATTATTATTATTATAGGGGGAACACTTGTTTATATCCTATAACAGCTCAAACGGCAGTAATATTTAGCCAGACATGAAGGAGAGAACAACATCTCCAAGTTAAAACAAAACACAGTACAGGTTGAGTATCCCATATCCAAAACACGGAATATTCCGAAATACGGACTTTTTTGAGCGAGAGTGAGATAGTGAAACTTTTGTTTTCTGATGGCACAATGTACACAAACTTTGTTTAATACACACAATTATTAAAAATATTGTATTAAATGACCTTCAGGCTGTGTGTATAAGGTGTATATGAAACATACATGAATTGTGTGAATGTAGACACACTTTGTTTAATGCACAAAGTTATAAAAAATATTGGCTAAAATTGCCTTCAGGCTGTGTGTATAAGGTGTATATGTGACAAATGCATTCTGTGCTTAGATTTAGGTCCCATTGCCATGATATCTCATTATGGGATGCAATTATTCCAAAATACGGAAAAATCCCATATCCAAAATACCTCTGGTCCCAAGCATTTTGGATAAGGGATACTCAACCTGTACTATCTTCTGAGCTGGTAGCGTATAAAAAAATAAAAAATAAAAATCATGCAGACATATCTAGTAAATGAGAACTAAGCAAATTCAGCAAGTTACTCACACAACCCCCCAAAATAGAACAGTATAATCATATTGTAAGAATATTTGAAACTAATGTATTTTATGCAAAAAATGATATTGCTGAAAAAGGTGCATATAGTATGCAAATATAAAAGTATATAAAAAAAAAAAAAAATCTAAGTGGATGAGCAGCGAGTTCAACAAAAGACTGTTCATTCAGAAGACCACAGAGTATATCATGAACTGCTCATTAAACCTGGCAATGAATGAGGGTTCCATGGTGTAATGGGTATAGGCAACTGATTACGCACAATGGAGAAGAATTGGCTACACATTACTCAGAATTACGGTAGAGTAGATAGTAATACCCCTTTCACATCGCACAAATAACCCGGTATCGACGCGGCATATTGCCGTGTCGACAAGGGGCAGTGTGCGATGTGAAAGCACTTTCCAAGAATTAGCGGGTCGTCTGACCCGGTAATTCAACCCGGTATAAAAGAAGGATTACACCCGGGTTGAATACCGGGTCAGGTGCAGTGTGAATGGGAGCCGCGTTGATGCGACACGGTTCCCATTCACAGCATAGGGAGAGGCGGTGCAGGAGATGAGCTCATCTCCCAGCGCCGCCTCCACCCCTGCTATGGCAACCGACCCGGTATATTGCCGGGTCGGAAAGCCAGCAGAGGAGCGCAAATGCCGGATCCCACCCGGTAAGGACACGTTTCTTTTACCGGGTGGGATCCGGCATTTGCGATCTGAATGCGGTATAAGTAAACAACTACAGTACCTCATAATATTTTCAGGTTCCTAAGCCAGGAAACTATGTAGTCAACGAGGGTTGGTGGTGCTCCCCAGAATCAGTTTGACAAAACTCTGGGGTCTGTTTATTATGACAAAAAATAACTTTCCACGTGGCTGCACATTACAGCGACCTGGAATGCTTTGAAATAACTATCAATCCTGAAATGCAAAGTGCCGATTTTCTCACCCTCGCCACCACCCTGAAGGTCGGTACACACTTAGTGATAAATTAAACGACGTTGCTCATTTTGCTCCTTCCCGAGCGACGTTGTTTACTTTATCACTAAGTGTGTATGCCGCAGTGCGACCCCGAGTCATTACGGACCTTCGCTGACGTCCGTGCATGCAACTCAATTTGAACTTGCGTCCGAAAACTGCATGCATGGCCTGGCCGCGACATGACGTCACTATGCATTTGCATATCGCTCAGTGTGTACGCACTGCCGCTGCCCGGCCTGGGAGGGAAAACACTAGGCGACGTTGCTCATAGAGCACATCCCCTAGTGTGTACCCACATTGACAGTGTTGTGTAGTATGCTCAGCCATCAGGCCATGCATGTGCAAACATAGGCTACCAGATATGTGTCCTAAGATTAGCTCTCCATTAGTTTAAAAAAATAAATAAATAATAAGTGAGATTGTAACACTCAGGGGTATATGCAATAAGAGTCCGGTCCATTCCGACATGCAGTTGTCGGAATGGACCAGACAACCCCTATTCAGTATTCACAGAGCGGCCAAATCAGACTGTCGGATTTGGCTGCTCCCGGTTTCCTGACCTGCTGCTGCCAGCAGCATCGGGGGGAGCTGTTAGCTGTGCGGCGGGGATGCCAGCGGCACCGGGGGGGAGCAGCAGAGGAGACGGAGCGGACGGGGGAGGAGACGGGGGAGCAGCGGCTGCAGCAGCGTAACTGGAAGCTCACGGCAGCGTCCACCTGGCTCAAGCAAGCGGGGCCTCGCTTGCTGGAGCCGGGTGGATGCTGCCGCTGGGTTCCTGTTTTCAGTTCCCTCATCTCAATCTGACTTTTTTAAAGTCGGATTGAGACTGTCGGAAACGGGGCTAAAACCTGTCGGGTTTGGCCCTGCTTCAGACAATGCACTGAGCGTGCATTCTGACTTGTCGCAAAAAATGGGGCCGTAATGAATAGGTCGGAACCCCTTCCGACCTAAAACTGTTGGAAGCTGCCGTCTTTCCGACAGTTATTGAATATACCCCACAGACTGCAATGGCTAACAACATTTCAAGATTATGGGGCCTATGTATCTGCCGCAATTATGAACAATCCACATCGCTACGGATATTTTTAGTTTCTGTGAAAATATCCCGCTGAGCCTATGTAGTAAAATTAACTAGCGGTAGTGATAACCGCTGTGCCAGCGAGTTACTTCCCCTGCATTTGCATTTTGGAGGAGTCCTTCACAGACTCTTCGGGTGAATCTGACACTGTGCACAGTATCAAGCTTCCACCACCGGATGGAGGCTGTGGGAGACGGACTGGAAAATCTCTCTCCTGTCACTAAGCCTCCATTGGCATAATGCAGATCAAGCGATCGGAAGACGGCGTAAACTAATGGGGTTGAACTACATAGAGTCAGATCATAGTTGGCATCACAGCGGTCAAGAGACCAGCACCGCGGTGGAGGGTTAGGCTGCGGGAAGGGAGGGCTAGTTTAGGTCAGCACCCCTGCCGGGATTATGGCAGTCAGGATGCCAGGGTCTGTATTCTGAAGGCCGGCATCCCGTACCGAAACCCCCATTAATAATAATAACGGGGACTACAAACTACAGCGCTAATCAGTCTCCTGCAAGAGATCTGAAGCTATTAGTTACAAGTCATAACATTATGGAATTACAGAATTTGGGAGCAAATGGTGAATTGTCATTTGCTCCCATACATTACCAGATTCGAAAGACAATCTTAAAAAAGGTGTGTACCCAGCTTTAGATGAATGCAGGAGATATTCTCAGCACACAGCCATTTAGTACATTGCAGTGATACACAAGCCGCCCAGTAACTGATGTTTCTGCATGTTTAGTAGGAAAAACTTCAATATACAGTGTACCCTCTAAGGTTGGAATGGAAGCAACTAAAATAATAAAATAAATAAAAAGGTGTGGGTTGCAGCAGTGTCTTCCTGCAGACATGTGGAGAAATTCCAACATGTATGTGAGGAAATAACCGCATGACAGACACGTTACCCGGGGGCGCTGAGCCCTGGGTGTCATGTTACCTGCAGCTCCGTGCACAGGTAGGAATAGGGACCTCACGCACCATCTTACATAACACAGGGCAGGCTACAGCACAGCCATGCCCCAGTTATCCTCGAGCCCGTCCCCATGTAAGCCATGGCTCCACTCCAGCATTAGTAGCCTGTTCTGATGGGCGGGGGCATTGCTCCTGCTTACTGGGCACAGAGATAAGAGCAAAGCAGGAAGGCACCCCTAGCAGCAGCCCTGCAATGGAGTATGGCTCCTGGAGGCACACCGAGTCATGAGCCACTTGTAGTGCACGCACATATTAAGTACACAGTCACACACACACACACAGTGCAGCTGCAGCCGATAAGAGGGAGCCGAGCAGGGGAGATAATGGAGCGCAGCCTGCAGGATAATAACTCCTCTGACCCAGCGCTTGCGACCCAGGTAGCGCAGACGGCCTGCAGGTGTGAGCGGTATCGTACAGTACACACCGCACTCCTGCACGCATGACACCGCAGAGCAGCGGGCACACACACTCACTGCACAAATATGGAGGTGCCGCCTAATGGGAAAAGCCGCTCACCCCTCGTCCTCCTCGCCTTTACTTGCGTTGATCTTCAGTCCCTCGTTTGGTCCGGTCCCCTCGGGCTCATTGCCGGCGGCCTCCACCATGGCTTCGTCCTGTACTTCCTCCTCGGCTATCATGGCTAACTATAAACAATAGCGGAAAAAAGTGCAGCTGCAGCCTGGAAAGCGGATAATGGCGGCTCCCTCGCCTCGCCCCTCCTCCAATGGTAATCATGGCGCCGCCTCTCCGCCTCACAGTAATGGCGGCCGCACGGAGAGCGCTTGAAATGGCCGCTGGGGCACAGCCGGGCATACACCCGGACAGATCCGTCCCTGGTCGTCTCATAGCACAACGGGCAGCAGTATACGCAGTGCCGTACACTGCTATCACTCATCTGCCAGGTCGGCCATCAGTTGTGACCACTTCTATGATTTATAATAGAAATGGAATTGGACACTGTAAAGGTTAAATTGGAGATACATGTGTTACCCTAGGGACAGACAGAACGGAAGCCATGTACACTACAAACGTATCTGCTCATAATCCTCAAAGGGTATGGCACTACCACAATCAGAGCCGGCCATAGGCAAACTAGGCAATTGCCTAGGGCATTTGATATGCCTAGGGGCATCAGCAGCTTCTGCTGATTAAAATGATATGCGGCATGCCTATATTCTATGTGTAGCATTTAATATACAGCCACAGTCTCACACAGTATATAGGCATGCATGCTGCATATCATTTCTCTGACGTCCTAGTGGATGCTGGGAACTCCGTAAGGACCATGGGGAATAGCGGCTCCGCAGGAGACTGGGCACAAAAGTAAAGTTTTAGGACTACCTGGTGTGCACTGGCTCCTCCCCCTATGACCCTCCTCCAAGCCTCAGTTAGATTTTTGTGCCCGGCCGAGAAGGGTGCACACTAGGGGCTCTCCTGAGCTTCTTAGTGAAAGTTTAGTTTTAGGTTTTTTATTTTCAGTGAGACCTGCTGGCAACAGGCTCACTGCATCGAGGGACTAAGGGGAGAAGAAGCGAACCTGCCTGCTTGCAGCCAGCTTGGGCTTCTTGGCTACTGGACACCATTAGCTCCAGAGGGACCGAACACAGGCCCAGCCTCGGAGTCCGGTCCCAGAGCCGCGCCGCCGGCCCCCTTACAGAGCCAGAAGCAAGAAGAGGTCCGGAAAATCGGCGGCAGAAGACATCAGTCTTCACCAAGGTAGCGCACAGCACTGCAGCTGTGCGCCATTGCTCCTCATACACACCTCACACTGCAGTCACTGAGGGTGCAGGGCGCTGGGGGGGGGGCGCCCTGAGCAGCAATAAAAACACCTTGGCTGGCAAACATACATCACATATAACCCCCAGGGCTATATGGATGTATTTTAACCCCTGCCAGAATCCATAAAAATGCGGGAGAAAAGTCTGCGAAAAAGGGGCGGAGCCTATCTCCTCAGCACACTGGCGCCATTTTCTCTCACAGCTCCGTTGGAGGGAAGCTCCCTGGCTCTCCCCTGCAGTTACTACACTACAGAAAAGGGTTAAAAAAGAGAGGGGGGCACTAATTAGGCGCAGTATTAATAAAACAGCAGCTATAAGGGGAAAAACACTTCTATAAGGTTATCCCTGTATATATATAGCGCTCTGGTGTGTGCTGGCATACTCTCCCTCTGTCTCCCCAAAGGGCTAGTGGGGTCCTGTCCTCTATCAGAGCATTCCCTGTGTGTGTGCTGTGTGTCGGTACGATTGTGTCGACATGTATGAGGAGGAAAATGGTGTGGAGGCGGAGCAATTGCCTGTAATGGAGATGTCACCCCCTAGGGAGTCGACACCTGAGTGGCTGAGCTTATGGAAGGAATTACGTGACAGTGTCAGCTCTTTACAAAAGATTGATGACATGAGACAGCCGGCTACTCAGCCTGTGCCTGTCCAGGTGTCTCAAAAGCCATCAGGGGCTCTAAAACGCCCGTTACCTCAGATGGCAGATACAGACGCCGACACGGATACTGACTCCAGTGTCGACGATTAAGAGACGAATGTGACTTCCAGTAGGGCCACACGTTACATGATTGAGGCTATGGAAAATGTTTTACATATTTCTGATAATACCAGTACCACTAAAAAGGGTATTATGTTGGGTGAGAAAAAACTGCCGGTAGTTTTTCCTGCATCTGAGGAATTAAATGAAGTGTGTGATGATGCGTGGGTTTCCCCCGATAAAAACTGTTAATTCCTAAAAAGTTATTAGTATCATACCCCTTCCCGCCAGAGGATAGGGCACGTTGGGAAACACCCCCTAGGGTGGATAAAGCGCTCACACGCTTGTCTAAACAGGTGGCACTACCGTCCCTGGATACGGCCGCCCTTAAGGAACCTGCTGACAGAAAGCAGGAAAATATCCTAAAAATGTATATACACTCACACGGGTGTGATACTGCGACCAGCAATCGCCTCAGCCTGGATGTGCAGTGCTGGGGTGGCTTGGTCGGATTCCCTGACTGACAATATTGATACCCTAGATAGGGACAGTATATTACTGACTATAGAGCATTTAAAAGATGCATTTCTATATATGCGTGATGCACAGAGGGATATTTGCCGACTGGCATCAAGAGTAAGTGCGCTGTCCATTTCTCTAACGTCCTAGTGGATGCTGGGGACTCCGTCAGGACCATGGGGAATAGCGGCTCCGCAGGAGACAGGGCACAAAAAGTAAGCTTTTAGGATCACATGGTGTGTACTGGCTCCTCCCCCTATGACCCTCCTCCAAGCCTCAGTTAGGTTTTTGTGCCCGTCCGAGCAGGGTGCAATCTAGGTGGCTCTCTTAAAGAGTTGCTTAGAAAAAGTTTTTAGGTTCTTTTTTTTCAGTGAGTCCTGCTGGCAACAGGCTCACTGCTACGAGGGACTTAGGGGAGAGAAGTGAACTCACCTGCGTGCAGGATGGATTGGCTTCTTAGGCTACTGGACACCATTAGCTCCAGAGGGAGTCGGAACACAGGTCTCGCCCTGGGGTTCGTCCCGGAGCCGCGCCGCCGACCCCCCCTTGCAGATGCTGAAGATTGAAGAGGTCCGGAACCAGGCGGCAGAAGACTTTCAGTCTTCATCAGGTAGCGCACAGCACTGCAGCTGTGCGCCATTGTTGTCAGCACACTTCACACAGCGGTCACGGAGGGTGCAGGGCGCGGGGGGGGGGGCGCCCTGGGCAGCAATGTATAATACCTGTATGGCGAAAAATACATCACATATAGCCCTTGAGGCTATATGGATGTATTTAACCCCTGCCAGATATCACAAACTCCGGAGAAGAAGCCCGCCGAAAAGGGGGCGGGGCCTATTCTCCTCAGCACACAGCGCCATTTTCCCTCACAGAAATGCTGGTGGGAAGGCTCCCATGCTCTCCCCTGCACTGCACTACAGAAACAGGGTTAAAACAGAGAGGGGGGGGGCACTGATTTGGCGATATGAATATATATTAAATGCTATAAGGGAGGAACACTTATATAAAGGTTGTCCCTGTATAATTATAGCGTTTTGGTGTGTGCTGGCAAACTCTCCCTCTGTCTCCCCAAAGGGCTAGTGGGTCCTGTCCTCTATCAGAGCATTCCCTATGTGTGTGCTGTATGTCGGTACGTGTGTGTCGACATGTATGAGGAAAATGTTGGTGAGGAGGCGGAGCAAATTGCCTGTAATGGTGATGTCACTCTCTAGGGAGTCGACACCGGAATGGATGGCTTATTTATGGAATTACGTGATAATGTCAACACGCTGCAAGCCGGTTGACGACATGAGACGGCCGGCGATCAAATTAGTACCTGTCCAGGCGTCTCAAACACCGTCAGGGGCTGTAAAACGCCCATTTACCTCAGTCGGTCGACACAGACCCAGACACGGACACTGATTTCAGTGTCGACGGTGAAGAAACAACGTATTTTCCTTTAGGGCCACACGTTAAGGGCAATGAAGGAGGTGTTACATATTTCTGATACTACAAGTACCACAAAAAAGGGTATTATGTGGGATGTGAAAAAACTACCTGTAGTTTTTCCTGAATCAGATAAATTAAATGAAGTGTGTGATGATGCGTGGGTTTCCCCCGATAGAAAATTATTGGCGGTATACCCTTTCCCGCCAGAAGTTAGGGCGCGTTGGGAAACACCCCTTAGGGTGGATAAGGCGCTCACATGCTTATCAGAACAAGTGGCGGTACCATCTACAGATAGGGCCGTACTTAAGGAGCCAGCTGATAGGAGGCTGGAAAATATCCTAAAAAGTATACACACACATGCTGGTGTTATACTGCGACCAGCGATCGCCTCAGCCTGGATGTGCAGAGCTGAGGTGGCTTGGTCGGATTCCCTGACTAAAAATATTGATACCCTTGATAGGGACAGTATTTTATTGACTATAGAGCATTTAAAGGATGCATTTCTATATATGCGAGATGCGCAGAGGGATATTTGCACTCTGGCATCAAGAGTAAATGCGATGTCCATATCTGCAAGAAGATGTTTATGGACACGACAGTGGTCAGGTGATGCAGATTCCAAACGGCACAAAGATGTATTGCCGTATAAAGGGGAGGAGTTATTTGGGGTCGGTCCATGGGACCTGGTGGCCACGGCAACTGCTGGAAAATCCACCGGTTTTTACCCTAAGTCACATCTCTGCAGAAAAAGACACCGTCTTTTCAGCCTCAGTCCTTTCGTCCCTATAAGAGTCATATCTGCCCAGGGATAGAGGAAAGGGAAGAAGACTGCAGCAGGCAGCCCATTCCCAGGAACAGAAGCCCTCCACCGCTTCTACCAAGTTCTCAGCATGACGCTAGGACCGTACAGGACCCCTGGATCCTACAAGTAGTATCCAAGGGGTACAGATTGGAATATCGAGACGTTTCCCCCTCGCAGGTTCCTGTAGTCTGCTGTACCAATGTCTCCCTCCGACAGGGAGGCAGTATTGAAAACAATTCACAAGCTGTATTCCCAGCAGGTGATAATAAAATTACCCCTCCTACAACAGGGAAAGGGGTATTATTCCACACTATATTGTGGTACTGAAGCCAGAAGGCTAGGTGAGACCTATTCTAAATCTGAAATATTTGAACACTTACAAAGGTTCAAATCCAGATGGAGTCACTCAGAGCAGTGATAGCGAACCGGGAAGAAGGGGACTATATGGTGTCCCGGGACATCAGGGATGCTTACCTCCATGTCCCAAAATTTGCCTTTCTCACCAAGGGTATCTCAGGTTCGTGGTACAGAACTGTCACTATCAGTTTCAGACGATGCCACTGGATTGTCCAAGGCACCCCGGGTCCTTACCAAGGTAATGACCGAAATGAGGATTCGTCTTCAAAGAAAATGGACGACCTCCTGATAAGAACAAGGTCCAGAGAACAGTTGGAGGTCGGAGTAGCACTATCTCAAGTAGTTCTACGACAACACGGGTGGATTCTAAATATTCCAAAACCGCAGTTGTTCCGACGACACGTCTGCTGGTCCTAGGGATGATTCTGGACACAGTCCAGAAAAAGGTGTTTCTCCCAGAGGAGAAAGCCAGGGAGTTATCCGAGCTAATCGGGATCCTCCTAAAACCAGGAAAAGTGTCAGTGCATCATTGCACAAGAGTCCTGGTAAAAATGGTGGCTTATTACGAAGCGATTCCATTCGGCAGATTTCACGCAAGAACTCTTCAGTGGGATCTGCTGGACAAATGGTCCGGATCGCATCTTCAGATGCATCAGCGGATAACCCTATATCCAAGGACAAGGGTGTCTCTCCTGTGGTGATTACAGAGTGCTCATCTTCTAGAGGGCCGTAGATTCGGCATTCAGGATTGGATGCTGGTGACCACGGAGGCCAGCCTGAGAGGCTGGGGAGCAGTCACACAGGGAAAAAATTTCCAGGGAGTGTGATCAAGTCTGGAGAATTCTCTCCACATAAATATACTGGAGCTAAGAGAAAATTTATAATGCTCTAAACTTAGCAAGACCTCTGCTTCAAGGTCAGCCGGTATTGATCCAGTGGGATAACATCACGGCAGTCGCCCACGTAAACAGAAAGGGCGGCACAAGAAGCAGGAGGGCAGTGGCAAAACTGCAAGGATTTTTCGCTAGGCGGAAAATCATGTGATAGCACTGTCAGCAGTGTTCATTCCGGGAGTGGACGACTGGGAAGCAGACTTCCTCAGCAGGCACGACCTCCACCCGGGAGAGTGGGAACTTCATAGGGAAGTTTTCCGCATGATTGTGAACCGTTGGGAAAGACCAAAGGTGGACATGATGGCGTCCCGCCCGAACAAAAAACGGGACAGGTATTGCGCCAGGTCACGAGACCTTCAGGCGATAGCTGTGGATGTCCTGGTAACACCGTGGGTGTAACAGTCGGTGTATGTGTTCCCTCCTCTGCTTCTCATAACCAAGGTATTGAGAATTATAAGACGTAGAGGAGTAAGAACTATACTCGTGGCTCCGGATTGGCCAAGAGGGACTTGGTACCCGGAACTTCAAGAGATGCTCATAGAGGACTAATGGCCTCAGGAGCTAAGAAGGGACTTGCTTCAGCAAGTACCATGTCTGTTCCAAGACTTACCGCGGCTGCGTTTGACGGCATGGCGGTTGAACGCCGGATTCTAAGGGAAAAGGCATTCCGGAAGAGGTCATACCTACCCTGGTCAAAGCCAGGAAGGAGGTGACCGCACAACGTTATCACCACATGTGGTGAAAATAGGTTGCGTGGGTGAGGCCAGGAAGGCCCCACGAAGAAATTTCAACTAGGTCGATTTCTGCACTTCCTGAAAACAGGAGTGTCTATGAGCCTCAAATTGGGGTCCATTAAGGTTCAAGTTTCGGCCCTGTAGATTTTCTTCCAGAAAGAATTGGCTTCAGTTCCTGAAGTCCAGACATTTGTCAAGGGAGTATTGCATATACAGCCCCTTTTGTGCCTCCAGTGGCACCGTGGGATCTCAAAGTAGTGTTGGGATTCCTCAAATCATATTGGTTTGAACCGCTCAAATCTGTGGATTTGAAATATCTCACATGGAAAGTGACCATGCTGTTGGCCCTGGCCTCGGCCAGGCGATTGTCAGAATTGGCGGCTTTGTCTTACAAAAGCCCATATTTGATTTTCCATTCGGACGGGGCAGAACTGGGACTCGTCCCCAGTTTCTTCCTAAGGTGGTGTCAGCGTTTCACCTGAAACAACCTATTGTGGTGCCTGCGGCTACTAGGGACTTGGAGGACTCCAAGTTGCTAGACGTTGTCAGGGCCCTGAAAATATATATATATATATATATATATATAATTCCAGGACGGCTGGAGTCAGAAAGTCTGACTTGCTGTTTATATTGTATGCACCCAAAAAGCTGGGTGCTCCTGCTTCTAAGCAGACTATTGCTCGTTGGATTTGTAGTACAATTCAACTTGCACATTCTGTGGCAGGCCTGCCACAGCCAAAATCTGTAAATGCCCATTCCACAAGGAAGGTGGGCTCATCTTGGGCGGCTGCCCGAGGGGTCTCGGCTTTACAACTTTGCCGAGCAGCTACGTGGTCAGGCGGGAACACGTTTGTAAAATTCTACAAATTTGATACCCTGGCTGAGGAGGACCTGGAGTTCTCTCATTCGGTGCTGCAGAGTCATCCGCACTCTCCCGCCCGTTTGGGAGCTTTGGTATAATCCCCATGGTCCTGACGGAGTCCCCAGCATCCACTAGGACGTTAGAGAAAATAAGATTTTACTTACCGATAAATCTATTTCTCATAGTCCGTAGTGGATGCTGGGCGCCCATCCCAAGTGCGGATTGTCTGCATTACTTGTACATAATTATTGTTACAAAAATCGGGTTATTATTGTTGTGGGCCATCTTTTCAGAGGCTCCTTCGTTGTTATCATACTGTTAACTGGGTTCAAATCACAGGTTGTACGGTGTGATTGGTGTGGCTGGTATGAGTCTTACCCGGGATTCAAGATCCTTCCTTATTGTGTACGCTCGTCCGGGCACAGTACCTAACTGAGGCTTGGAGGAGGGTCATAGGGGGAGGAGCCAGTACACACCATGTGATCCTAAAAGCTTACTTTTTGTGCCCTGTCTCCTGCGGAGCCGCTATTCCCCATGGTCCTGACGGAGTCCCCAGCATCCACTACGGACTATGAGAAATAGATTTATCGGTAAGTAAAATCTCATTTTCTGCCAGAAGAGGGTTATGGACAAGACAGTGGTCAGGTGATGCTGATTCCAAAAGGCATATGGAAGTATTGCCTTATAAAAGGGAGGAGTTATTTGGGGTAGGTCTAACAGACCTGGTGGCCACGGCAACGGCTGGGAAATCCACATTTTTACCCCAGGTAGCCTCTCAACATAAGAAGACGCCGTATTATCAGGCGCAGTCCTTTAGGCCCCATAAGGGCAAGCGGGCAAAAGACTCCTCATTTCTGACCCGTGGCAGAGGGAGAGGAAAAAGGCTGCAGCAGAAGCCATTCACAAGCTGTATTCCCAGCAGGTGATAATCAAGGTACCCCTCCTACAACAGGGAAAGGGGTATTCCACGCTGTTTGTGGTACCGAAGCCGGACGGCTCGGTGAGACTTATTTTAAATCTGAAATCCTTGAACACTTACATACAAAGGTTCAAATTCAAGATGGAGTCACTCAGAGCGGTGATTGCGAACCTGGAAGAAGGGGATTATATGGTGTCTCTGGACATCAAGGATGCTTATCTCCATGTCCCAATTTACCCTTCTCACCAAGGGTACCTCAGGTTTGTGGTACAGAACTGTCACTATCAGTTTCAGACGCTGCCGTTTGGTTTGTCCACGGCACCCCGGGTCTTTACCAAAGTAATGGCCGAAATGATGATACTCCTTCGAAGGAAGGGAGTTTTAGTTATCCCTTACTTGGACGATCTCCTGATAAGGGCAAGATCCAGGGAACAGTTGGTAGTCGGGGTAGCACTATCTCAAGTAGTGTTGCGGCAGCACGGTTGGATTCTCAATATTCCAAAATCGAAGCTGATCCCGACGACACGTCTTCTATTCCTAGGGATGATCCTGGACACAGTCCAGAAAAAGGTGTTTCTCCCGGAGGAGAAAGCCAGGGAGTTATCCGAACTAGTCAGAAACCTCCTAAAACCAGGCCAAGTGTCAGTGCATCAGTGCACAAGGGTCCTGGGAAAAATGGTGGCTTCCTGCGAAGCAATTCCATTCGGCAGATTCCACGCAAGAACTTTCCAGTGGGACCTGCTGGACAAATGGTCCGGATCGCATCTTCAGATGCATCAGCGGATAACCCTGTCACCAAAGACAAGGGTGTCTCTCCTGTGGTGGTTGCAGAGTGCTCATCTTCTAGAGGGCCGCAGATTCGGCATTCAGGACTGGGTCCTGGTGACCACGGATGCCAGCCTGCGAGGCTGGGGAGCAGTCACACAGGGAAGAAATTTCCAGGGCTTGTGGTCAAGCCTGGAGACATCACTTCACATAAATATTTTGGAGCTAAGGGCCATTTACAATGCCCTAAGCCAAGCAAGACCTCTGCTTCAAGGTCAGCCGGTGCTGATCCAGTCGGACAACATCACGGCAGTCGCCCACGTAAACAGACAGGGCGGCACAAGAAGCAGGGGGGCAATGGCAGAAGCTGCAAGGATTTTTCGCTGGGCGGAAAATCATGTGATAGCATTGTCAGCAGTGTTCATTCCGGGAGTGGACAACTGGGAAGCAGACTTCCTCAGCAGGCACGACCTCCACCCGGGAGAGTGGGGACTTCACCCAGAAGTCTTCCACATGATTGTAAACCGTTGGGAAAAACCAAAGGTGGACATGATGGCGTCCCGCCTAAACAAAAAATTGGACAGGTATTGCGCCAGGTCAAGGGACCCTCAGGCAATAGATGTGAACGCTCTGGTAACACCGTGGGTGTACCAGTCAGTGTATGTGTTCCCTCCTCTTCCTCTCATACCAAAAGTACTGAGAATTATAAGACGGAGGGGAGTAAGAACTATACTCGTGGCTCCGGATTGGCCAAGAAGGACTTGGTACCCGGAACTTCAAGAGATGCTCACGGAGGACCCGTGGCCTCTACCTCTAAGAAGGGACCTGCTCCAGCAAGGACCCTGTCTATTCCAAGACTTACCGCGGCTGCGTTTGACGGCAGGGCGGTTGAACGCCGGATCCTGAAGGAAAAAGGCATTCCGGATGAAGTCATCCCTACCCTGATCAAGCCATGAAGGATGTAACCGCAAAGCATTATCACCGCATTTGGCGAAAATATGTTGCGTGGTGCGAGGCCAGTAAGGCCCCGATGGAGGAATTTCAACTAGGTCGATTCCTGCATTTCCTGTAAACAGGAGTGTCTATGGGCCTAAAATTGGGGTCCATTAAGGTTCAAATTTCGGCCCTGTCAATTTTCTTCCAGAAAGAACTAGCTTCAGTTCCTGAAGTTCAGACGTTTGTAAAAGGGGTACTGCATATACAGCCTCCTTTTGTGCCTCCAGTGGCACTTTGGGATCTCAATGTAGTTTTGGGGTTCCTAAAGTCACATTGGTTTGAACCACTTGAATCTGTGGAGTTAAAATATCTCACATGGAAAGTGGTCATGTTGTTGGCCCTGGCCTCGGCCAGGCGCGTGTCAGAATTGGCGGGCTTTATCCTGTAAAAGCCCTTATCTGATCTTCCATTCAGACAGGGCGGAATTGAGGACTCGTCCTCATTTTCTCCCTAAGGTGGTTTCAGTGTTTCATCTGAACCAACCTATTGTGGTACCTGCGGCTACTAGTGACTTGGAGGACTCCAAGTTGTTGGACGTAGTCAGGGCCTTGAAAATATATGTTTCCAGGACGGCTGGAGTCAGAAAATCTGACTCGCTGTTTATCCTGTATGCACCCAACAAGCTGGGTGCTCCTGCTTCTAAGCAGACTATTGCTCGTTGGATTTGTAATACAATTCAGCTTGCACATTCTGTGGCAGGCCTGCCACAGCCAAAATCTGTAAAAGCCCATTCCACAAGGAAGGTGGGCTCATCTCGGGCGGCTGCCCGAGGGGTCTCGGCTTTACAACTTTGCCGAGCAGCTACTTGGTCAGGGGAAAACACGTTTGCTAAATTCTACAAATTTGATACCCTGGCTGAGGAGGACCTGGAGTTCTCTCATTCGGTGCTGCAGAGTCATCCGCACTCTCCCGCCCGTTTGGGAGCTTTGGTATAATCCCCATGGTCCTTACGGAGTTCCCAGCATCCACTAGGACGTCAGAGAAAATAAGAATTTACTTACCGATAATTCTATTTCTCGTAGTCCGTAGTGGATGCTGGGCGCCCATCCCAAGTGCGGATTGTCTGCAATACTTGTACATAGTTATTGTTAACTAAATCGGGTTATTGTTGTGAGCCATCTATCCAGAGGCTACTCTGTTATCATGATGTTAACTGGGTTCAGATCAAAAGTTGTACGGTGTGATTGGTGTGGCTGGTATGAGTCTTACCCGGGATTCATAAATCCTTCCTTATTGTGTACGCTCGTCCGGGCACAGTATCCTAACTGAGGCTTGGAGGAGGGTCATAGGGGGAGGAGCCAGTGCACACCAGGTAGTCCTAAAGCTTTACTTTTGTGCCCAGTCTCCTGCGGAGCCGCTATTCCCCATGGTCCTTACGGAGTTCCCAGCATCCACTACGGACTACGAGAAATAGAATTATCGGTAAGTAAATTCTTATTTTTAATCAGCAGAAGCTGCTAGTGCATCCTAGTCACATAGCAATGCAAATAAGATGCATTTTCATAAAAAAAGGTGCCCGACGTTAGCATTGAGGCAAGACTTATGAGGACACATCTGTATCCAAGCAGAGGCAGAGGTCACAGTGTTAGTGGCAGTGTGAGTGCTGTGTGCATGTGAGTGGGTTGGTTGTGCAGTAGTGTTCAGAATATGTGTAAGGAGCATTATGTGTGTCATGTAAAAATGCATTAATAATGTGCAACATATGTGTAAGGGGCACTATGTGTGTTATGTGCATAAGAGCATTAATAATGAGCGGCATATGTGTAACAGGGTACTACTGTATGTGTGTCATTATGTGTATAGGGGCACTAATAATGTGCAGTAAATGTGTAGGGGGCACTATGTGTGTCATTATGTGTATAAGGGTATTAATAATGTGCGGCATATGTGTAAGAGACATTATGTGTAAAAGGGCATTAATAAAGGCTGTCATAATGTGTAAGGCGCATTATGTTTATAAGGACATTAATAAGGTGTCTCCTATGTGTAAGGGGCATTACTGTGTGGAATTAGTTGTATAAATGCATTACCTGTACTAATGTGTGGCATTATGTGTATAAGGTGCTCTACTATGTGGCCTTTCATATAGAAAGGGCACTACTGTGTCATCTAATGTGAATATAGAGCAATAGAGTGTGGTGTAATGTGAATAAGGAGCAATTCAGTGTGATGTAATGTAAATAAGGGGCTCTCATTGTGAGGAGTAACATTTATAAGGTAAAGTGATACTGCTGTGGGATGTAATATGAATTATGGACACTATCGCATGATCAAATGTGAATAAAGTTACAGTATTGTTTGGCGTAATTGGAAATGGGGTTACTATTGTGTGGCCATGCCCCTTGCCAGCAAAAACACACCCCTTTTTGGGCTGTGAGAACTGTTCTTATTTAAAATATAGGGGGTACAAACACCAAAATAAGGACTGCTATAGGTGAGGGGTGATGGTGCTGGGAAAGAGGTGCAAGGTCAGAGGCGGAACCAGCGGTGGTGCTAGGGGGAACCAGCCAAAATTTTGCCTAGGGCATCATATTGGTTAGGGCCGGCTCTGACCACAATGATATTATGTACACTGTTAAATTTGTCTATATACAGGTAAAACTCAGAAAATTAGAATATCGTGCAAAAGTTCATTTATTTCAGTAATTTAACTTAAAAGGTGAGATGACTGTATTATATAGACTCATTACATGCAAAGTGAGATATTTCAAGCTTTTATTTGTTATAATTTTGATGATTGTGTTTTACAGTTTAAGAAAACCCCAAATCCAAAATCACAGAAAATTAGAATATTACATAAAATCAATAAAAAAAAGGAATTTAAATACAGAAATGTCGGCCCTCTGAAAAGTATAATCATGCATATGTACTTAGTACTTGGTTTGGGCCTCTTTTGCATGAATTACTGTCTCAATGCGGCGTGGCATGGATTCTATCAGCCTGTGCCACTGCTGAGGTGTTATGGAAGACCGGGATGCTTCAATAGCAGCCTTCAGCTCTTCTGCATTAATCGGTATCATGTCTCATCTTTCTCTTGTCAATGCCCCATAGATTCTCTATGGGGTTGAGGTCAGGCGAGTTTGCTGGCCAATCCAGCACAGTAATCCCACGGTCATTGAACCAGGTTTTGGTACTTTTGGCAGTGTGGACAGGTGCCAAGTCCTGCTGGAAAATGAAGTCCGCATCTCCATAAAGCTTGTCTGCTGAAGGAAACACGAAGTGCTCTAAAATGTCATGGTAGACGGCTGCGTTGACTCTGGACTTAATAAAGCACAGTGGACCAACACCAGCAGATGATATGGCTCACCAAATCAACACAGACTGTGGAAACTCCACACTGGACTTCAAGCATCTTGGATTGTGTGCTTCTCCATTCTTCTGCCATACTCTGGGAGCTTGGGGGGTAAATCAGATCTGATCGCAGCAGCAAATTTGTTAGCAGTTGGCCAAAACCATGTGCGCTGCAGGTTTAGGTAGATGTAACATTTGTAGAGAGAGTTAAGGGCCCCATACACTACAACGATATGTCTGAGGCTGAAGTCGGAGGCAATTTCCCTTGAATTTTCCCGGGAGTGGTTCCATACGATTTGGTACATTTTGCATGCAAAATAGTGTATATGATCCCAGCTATGCCTGCGGGAACCGACATATGACAAGTGCAGCACTAACGATCTAGGGGTGCAGATCCAACCCTCACGGGAACGCGCATCGGATCAGAAAAGCATCCAAAATGCCCAATTTCACCCGATATATCGGCCTGAATGCCTGAAATAGGGCATTATCGTTCTAGTGTATGGGGCCCTTTAGAGTTGGGTGGGTTATATTGTTTCTGTGCAGGTTTAATACTGGCTGCTTAATTTTTATACTGCAATTTAGATTTAAAATTGAACACACCCCACCCAAATCTAACTCTCTGCACATGGTTTTGCCCACCTGCTAACAAATTTGCTGCTGCGATCAGATCCTAATTAGGCCCACGATTTCCAAATGAGATGCAAAATTTGCTCTCATCAGAAAAGAGGACTTTGGACTACTGAGCAACAGACCAGTTCGTTTTTTCTTTAGCCCAGGTAAGATGCTTCTGACGTTTGTTGTTCAGGAGCGGCTTGACAAGAGGAATACAACATTTGCAGCCCATGTCCGGGATCCGTCTGTGTGTGGTGGCTCTTGATGCACTTACTCCAGCCGTTAGTCCACTCCTTGTGGAGCTCCCCCACACTCGCCTAACCTACACCTCATAGAGAATCTATGGGGCATTGCCAAGAGAAAGATGAGAGACATCAGACCGAACAATGCAGAAGAGCTGAAGGCTGCTATTGAAGCTTCCTGTTCTTCCATAACACCTCAGCAGTGCCACAGGCTGATAGAATTCATGCCACGCCGTATTGAGGCAGTAAGTCATGCAAAAGGGGCCCAAACCAAGTGCTGAGTACAAATGCATGATTATACTTATGCACCGCCTCCTCTATATTCACGCCTCCTGGCACTGGAGCTCAGTTTGTAAGTTGGTGCCTGCAGTGCAGGCAACTAACGGAGGGCTACGTTAGACAGCCCTGAAAAGAGCTTTTCTGGGAAGAAAGACTTCAAGGGCTGCAGCACAGGCACTAGATGCTATATGTCAAACTGACATATTGTGCTGCGGCTTCATCACCTCCCCCAGCGGCACTATATACTCCCGCGACCTGGTTGCCGGGTACTTACAGCGGAGGCGCTCCGGTCTCATCAGGCACACTTCACCGCTGCTGCTCTAATGGATCGCGTGGCCGCACTTACAGGGAAGGGGTCCCCCAGATGGGACCCGCTGAAATCGTAATCTGGACACGGTCCCAGGAGATGGACCGTGCCGATGGCGTGGACACTGTGGCCGTGCAGGGATCCCACTATATCCACCAGGGCAAGGAGCACAGGTCAGATTTACTAAAATCTGTTTATTACAGGCTCCATAGTACCCGGTGGTGAAGTCCAGCAGAGGGGATAAGGCGCTGACCTGTAGCCCCCTCCCCAGCCCCAGGTGCCATCTACAGTAGATGTTCCCGCCCTGGAGCTGCATATCTCTCTCTCTCTCTCTCTCTCTCCCTCACTCACTGTCAGCGTTTGGGCACCATTACACAGAGCTGCGCTGATTCTGGGACTGCTGGGCACTGTCTCCTCTGTAAAGCCGCCTGCCTCATCAGCGCTGTGCATTTACAGGCACTTAAGTATTCTACATGTCATTTAGACAGTGTTAGTTAAGAACAAGTGCATAACTACAGGAATATTTAGTACAAGTATTCTGTGATACACATCCAGTGTTTACTGTGCATTGTTATATCTGTATACATACATAGTTTCTCTGACGTCCTAAGTGGATGCTGGGACTCCGTAAGGACCATGGGGAATAGCGGCTCCGCAGGAGACTGGGCACAACTATAAAGAAAGCTTTAGGTCTAACTGGTGTGCACTGGCTCCTCCCACTATGACCCTCCTCCAGACTTCAGTTAGAATCTTGTGCCCGGCTGAGCTGGATGTACACTAGGGGCTCTCCTGAGCTCCTAGAAAGAAGGTATATTTAGGTTTTTTATTTTACAGTGAGATCTGCTGGCAACAGACTCACTGCAGCGAGGGACTAAGGGGAGAAGAAGCGAACCTACCTAACAGGTGGTAGTTTGGGCTTCTTAGGCTACTGGACACCATTAGCTCCAGAGGGATCGACCGCAGGACCCAACCTTGGTGTTCGTTCCCGGAGCCGCGCCGCCGTCCCCCTTACAGAGCCAGAAGCAACGAAGAGGTCCGGAAAATCGGCGTCAGAAGACTTCGGTCTTCACCAAGGTAGCGCACAGCACTGCAGCTGTGCGCGATTGCTCCTCATGTACACCTCACACTCCGGTCACTGATGGGTGCAGGGCGCTGGGGGGGGGCGCTCTGAGGGCAATATATGACACCTTGGCTGGCAAATATACATCATATATAGTCCTAGAGGCTATATAGATGTAAAATTACCCCTGCCAGTATTCCAGAAAAAGCGGGAGAAAGTCCGCCGAAAAAGGGGCGGGGCCATCTCCCTCAGCACACTGGCGTCATTTTTCCCTCACAGCTCCGCTGGAAGGAAGCTCCCTGGCTCTCCCCTGCAGTCTGAACACTACAGAAGGGTAAAAAAGAGAGGGGGGGCACTAAATTTAGGCGCAGTATAGATATATATATATGATATATAAAAAAGCAGCTATAAGGGAAAACACTCATTTAAAGTGGGATCCCTGTGTTATATAGCGCTCTGGTGTGTGCTGGCATACTCTCTCTCTGTCTCCCCAAAGGGCTTTGTGGGGTCCTGTCCTCTGTCAGAGCATTCCCTGTGTGTTTGCGGTGTGTCGGTACGGCTGTGTCGACATGTTTGATGAGGAGGCTTATGTGGAGGCGGAGCAAATGCCTGTAAACGTGATGTCACCCCCTGCGGGGTCGACACCTGAGTGGATGGTGCTGTGGAAGGAATTACGCGACAGTGTCGACTCCTTGCATAAAAGGTTTGACGACATACCTAATGTGGGACAGCCGGCTTCTCAGCCTGTGCCTGCCCAGGCGTCTCAAAAGTCATCAGGGGCTCTAAAACGCCCGCTACCTCAGATGACAGACACATATGTCGACACGGATACTGACTCCAGTGTCGACGATGATGAGACTAATGTAACTTCCAGTAGGGCCACACGTTACATGATTGAGGCAATGAAAATTGTGTTGCACATTTCTGATGTTACCCCCGGTACCACAAAAAAGGGTATTATGTTTGGAGAGAAAAAACTACCAGTAGCTTTTCCTCCATCTGAAGAGTTAAATGAAGTGTGTGAAGAAGCATGGGCTTCCCCTGATAAAAAGCTGGTAATTTCTAAGAGGTTACTAATGGTGTACCCTTTCCCGCCAGAGGATAGGTCACGCTGGGAAACATCCCCTAGGGTGGATAAAGCGCTCACACGCTTGTCAAAGAAGGTGGCACTACTGTCTCCGGATACGGCCGCCCTGAAGTAATCTGCTGATAGAAAGCAGGAGGTTATCCTGAAATCTATATATACACACACAGGTGTTATACTGAGACCGGCTATTGCTTCAGCCTGGATGTGCAGTGCTGCTGCTGCGTGGTCAGATTCCCTGTCAGAAAGTATAGATACCTTAGACAGGGACACTATATTGCTAAACGTAGAGCATATAAAAGTCGCTCTTTTATACATGAGGGATGCACAGAGGGATATTTGCCGGCTGGCATCCAAAATTAGTGCAATGTCCATTTCTGCCAGGAGAGGGTTATGGACTCTGCAGTGGACAGGAGATGCAGATTCCAAACGACACATGGAAGTTCTGCCTTATAAGGGTGAGGAGTTGTTCGGGGATGGTTTCTCGGACCTCGTTTCCACAGCGACAGCTGGGAAGTCTACATTTTTACCCCATGTTCCCTCACAACCAAAGAAAGCACCGTATTATCAGGTACAGTCCTTTCGGCCCAATAGGGGCAAGCGGGTTAAAGGCGCGTCCTTTCTGCCCAGAGGCAGAGGTAGGGGAAAGAAGCTGCAGCATACAGCCAGTTCCCAGGAGCAAAAGTCCTCCCCCGCTTCCTCTAAGTCCACAGCATGACGCTGGGGCTTCACAGGCGGAGCCAGGTACGGTGGGGGCCCGTCTCAAATATTTCAGCAATCAGTGGGCTCGCTCACGGGTGGATCCCTGGATCCTTCAAGTAGTATCTCAGGGGTACAAGCTGGAATTCGAGACGTCTCCCCCCCGCCGTATCCAGAACAGAGAAAAGTGTTTCTCCCGGAGGAGAAGGCCAAGGAGCTGTCATCTCTAGTCAGAGGCCTCCTAAAACCAAAACAGGTGTCGGTGCATCACTGCACGCGGATCCTGGGAAAAATGGTAGCTTCCTACGAAGCGATTCCATTCGGCAGGTTTCATGCAAGAACCTTTCAGTGGGACCTGTTGGACAAGTGGTCCGGATCGCATCTTCAGATGCATCGGCTGATCACCCTGTCTCCAAGGACAAGGGTGTCTCTGCTGTGGTGGCTGCAGAGTGCTCATCTTCAAGAGGGCCGCAGATTCGGCATACAGGACTGGGTCCTGGTGACCACGGATGCCAGCCTTCGAGGCTGGGGGGCAGTCACACAGGGAAGAAACTTCCAAGGACTATTGTCAAGTCAGGAGACTTCCCTGCACATAAATATTCTGGAACTAAGGGCCATTTACAATGCCCTAAGTCAGGCAAAACCCCTGCTTCAAAACCAGCCGGTACTGATCCAGTCAGACAACATCACGGCGGTCGCCCATGTAAACCGACAGGGCGTCACGAGAAGCAGGACGGCGATGGCAGAAGCCACAAGGATTCTCCGATGGGCGGAAAATCACGTGTTAGCACTGTCAGCAGTGTTCATTCCGGGAGTGGACAACTGGGAAGCAGACTTCCTCAGCAGGCACGACCTCCACCCGGGAGAGTGGGGACTTCATCCAGAAGTCTTCCAACTGATTGTAGACCGTTGGGAAAGGCCACAGGTGGACATGATGGCGTCCCGCCTAAACAAAAAGCTAGAAAAGTATTGCGCCAGGTCAAGAGACCCGCAGGAGAATAGCTGTGGACGCTCTAGTGACACCGTGGGTGTACCGGTCGGTTTATGTGTTCCCTCCTCTTCCTCTCATACCAAAGGTACTGAGGATAATAAGGAGAAGAGGAGTAAGAACTATACTCATTGTTCCGGATTGGCCAAGAAGAGCTTGGTACCCGGAACTTCAAGAAATGATCTCAGAGGACCCATGGCCTCTGCCGCTCAGACAGGACCTGCTGCAGCAGGGGCCCTGTCTGTTCCAAGACTTGCTGCGTTTGACGGCATGGCGGTTGAACACCGGATCCTGAAGGAAAAGGGCATTCCGGAGGAAGTCATTCCTACGCTGATTAAAGCTAGGAAAGAAGTAACCGCAAACCATTATCACCGCATATGGTGAAAATATGTTGCGTGGTGTGAGGCCAGGAAGGCCCCAACGGAAGAATTTCAGCTGGGCCGTTTCCTGCACTTTCTACAGTCAGGGGTGACTATGGGCCTAAAATTGGGTTCCATTAAGGTCCAGATTTCGGCTCTATCGATTTTCTTCCAGAGAGAACTGGCTTCACTACCTGAAGTTCAAACTTTTGTTAAGGGAGTGCTGCATATTCAGCCCCCTTTTGTGCCTCCAGTGGCACCTTGGGATCTCAACGTGGTGTTGGATTTCCTAAAAGTCACATTGGTTTGAGCCACTTAAGACCGTGGATTTGAAATATCTCACGTGGAAAGTGGTCATGTTGTTGGCCTTGGCTTCGGCCAGGCGTGTATCAGAATTGGCGGCTTTGTCATGTAAAAGCCCTTATCTGATTTTCCATATGGATAGGGCAGAATTGAGGACTTGTCCCCAGTTTCTCCCTAAAGTGGTATCAGCGTTTCATCTGAACCAACCTATCGTGGTGCCTGCGGCTACAAAAGACTTGGAGGCTTCCAAGTTGTTGGACGTAGTCAGGGCCCTGAAAATATATGTTTCCAGGACAGCTGGAGTCAGAAAGACTGACTCGCTATTTATCCGGTATGCGCCCAACAAGTTGGGTGCACCTGCTTCTAAGCAGACTATTGCTCGCTGGATCTGTAGTACGATTCAGCTTGCACATTCTGCGGCTGGACTGCCGCATCCTAAATCAGTGAAAGCCCATTCCACGAGGAAGGTGGGCTCTTCTTGGGCAGCTGCCCGGGGGGTCTCGGCTCTACAACTTTGCCGAGCAGCTACTTGGTCGGGGTCAAACACATTTGCAAAATTCTACAAGTTTGACACCCTGGCTGAGGAGGACCTAGAGTTTGCCCATTCGGTGCTGCAGAGTCATCCGCACTCTCCCGCCCGTTTGGGAGCTTTGGTATAATCCCCATGGTCCTTACGGAGTCCCAGCATCCACTTAGGACGTCAGAGAAAATAAGAATTTACTCACCGGTAATTCTATTTCTCGTAGTCCGTAGTGGATGCTGGGCGCCCATCCCAAGTGCGGATTGTCTGCAATACTTGTATATAGTTATTGCTTAACTAAAGGGTTATTGTTGAGCCATCTGTTGAGAGGCTCAGTTGTTATCATACTGTTAACTGGGTATTGTATCACGTTATACGGTGTGATTGGTGTGGCTGGTATGAGTCTTACCCGGGATTCAAAATCCTTCCTTCTTGTGTCAGCTCTTCCGGGCACAGTATCCTAACTGAAGTCTGGAGGAGGGTCATAGTGGGAGGAGCCAGTGCACACCAGTTAGACCTAAAGCTTTCTTTATAGTTGTGCCCAGTCTCCTGCGGAGCCGCTATTCCCCATGGTCCTTACGGAGTCCCAGCATCCACTACGGACTACGAGAAATAGAATTACCGGTGAGTAAATTCTAATTTTTATGTAGTATTACTAGTCCAGTGCAGTATTATTGTTGTGTGTAATAATTTCTTCATTGTACATGTGACTGGTGGTTCCGGTATGAATGGTCGACATTGACATGGACACATGGTCGACACATGAAAAGGTCGACATGAGTTTTTTAACTTTTTTTGGTGTAGTTTTTTGCGTAAAGTGACTGGGAACCCCAATTAGTGCACCGCGTCCCCTCGCATGGCTCGCTTCGCTCGCCATGCTTCGGGCATGGTGCCTTCGCTCCGCTGTCGCTTCGCTCGGCACAGATTACCGTTCCAATCGTAATCCACATGGATTGTAAAGTATGGAAAAGTTCCCCAAAAGGAAAAAAAGGAAAAAAACTCATGTCGACTTTTTCATGTGTCGACCATGTGTCCATGTCGACCATGTCAATGTCGACCAATAGTGGTCGACCTAATGACTGTCGACCATAACATGGTCGACCATGTGAACGGATACCGTGACTGGTATGCCTATAGCTGCCGTGTGGTTTCCATTCCGTGTATCACTTCTTGCTATCACTATATTCTGTACTCTGAGGGGGCTAAGTGCGTCAGGGTCATATAGAGTGTTTCACAGGATATACTGTTTTTTGTATTTTTCTCTGTGTTTTTCAGTCCCCATATAACATTTAAATCCTCTGTTTGTGTTCTGCATTTGCAGTCACACTCCACAGGTTTTTTTTGTCAGGTACTGTGTCTAGCTATATTGTACTGTTACGCCCTAAGGCTACGTTTCCATATAATGTCTGCTACACAGGGCAGGAGATCTGTGGCTGATCCTGCATCATGCAGTGCTGACGCCGCTGATTTATATGAGGAAAATATTCCAGCTGAAGGTCCAGGTAACGAGGGTTCTGTACCCCTCAGTCAGTTTGCAGCACCGGTGGCACACCAAGACCTACCTTGGGCTGCTTTTTTCTAATTTACTGACTACGCTAGTAACGAGACTTACGCCCCCTGTGGGACCTCCTCTGCCATTACAGCCACATAATTCGTCATGGGCTGATACTCTGTCTACTCAGTTACAGCAATTAAATCAGTCTTTGGTTAAACAAAAACCTAACCCTCGCCCTCCTAGGACCAAGGTGTCATCTAAGCGGTCCGTTTCTTCCTCACAATGCACTCATGTTTCGGATACTTCATCCGATGAAGATGGGGTATATACTGACCCATCAGACACTGAAGCAGATGCTTCTGATGAGGAATCTACAACGCAGGTTGATGTTCCTGCCCGATTGTAGGTTATTGATAAGGGGGTCGTGTTAAGGGGTATACTTTTTCCTTTTCTATTCCCCTCCTTTTCTCTGTCTGATTCTATTGCTTGTATTATATTACTATATTTCATATCTTTGAAGCAAATGTATAATTTTCCTTTTATAAGCAAACCCGCAGAGGTTGCATCTAGACATATATATCTTTAAATCATTAGGAATATTCTGTTCATAAAAGAATGCACGCCAGTCATATGGAATGTAAATCATAAGACTGTATTTCAACAAACAATTGCTACTCATAGAATTCACTTTTATCTTTAAACAGTATTGGTCAAATACAATGCAAGTCACCATATAATGGTTTCACAGATTCAAACTATATAATAAACAAATAGGATGAAAGAAGTGTGAGAGATGTATGTACTGTACTGTATGTGTGTATTTATTACTGGGGAGATATTTACTCAAAGCACTCGGCTAAATCCTAGATTTATTGATATACATTGGACAATATATATCTTAAATAAATATCTTAGGGTATTGGTTTTGGTATATGTGTGTGTGTGGGGGTGGGGGAGGGGCAGCATGTGGCTGCATTGTCCACAGACCACATGGGACAGAAGCTAGACTCAATTTTGGGAAAACTCATATGGTATGCTGGCTATGTTATATAATGTAGCCTGTAATTATATCCCAATCCCAGTCTGTACTACATTATGCTAACTTTTCAGGCCTAAAACCAACTAATTCCAGCCTTCCAGGACCAGCACCACATATCTCATGCTGTCCCTATGAGCCATCACAAAACCAGATCACCAGGTAACCACAAGTATCAGCCTGCCATTGCTACAAGCACATGCTATATTTCAGCAAGATGCACTATATAAAACCACTACAATCTGTTATAAATCACCATCCACAAATGTATACCAGGAATGCTATGCTACAGATTGTCTACTGTTCCAATTCATTACAGATTTCATAGAGTATTATCACCAACACATAACAATCCTATAATTGCACAAGTATCATTAACCTTAAGCCATTTGTATCTCCAAATTAACTATTCTATGCCAATCGTTTCACAACTACTTTACCACAAACACATATTTAACTATTCTATGCCATTAAGCCATGTGTATACAATACTTAGCCTTAGTAAGGAGATCAGTCCTGGTGATGAGCAATTCATGCTTCTGGAGGCTTTGTAGCTGTGTGCAGCTACTGTACATCTGCCTCAGTGGTTTTGGGAGAGAGTGCTCTGATTTCAAGTTCTCAGGTATACATGCAACCTGTGGGTGTGTCTTTCACAGCATGTGGGCTAGCTGTATCAGTGGGCTGAGCTGGCCGTGTGCTGGGATTGTCTATTCAGCCAAGGCTACAGTGTAGGGATGTTAATTCGGCTTCAGGTTACAGAAGCCAATATTATAAATTCATTCCTTGTATCTCTAAAATGGATATATGGAATTACTCTGTAACATATCCCCCTGTTGACAGTGATCTGGCATTCGACAGATTAAACTGACAATCAGTCAAAAACATTTTAGTGTAAGTGTGTGTTCTGTGTTAGTACAGGTTTCTAAATAAAGAAAAGATTTAGTTTGGAAAAGATTACAACAAAGTCATTTCACAGTTCAAAGTATAAAGTAATGAAGGGGTTGAGAAGAGGCATTTCTCCCCTGCACCGCCATAGGTAGATGGGAAAAAAACTTGTTTTTATATTTATGCATACTTATGCAAGGACAAAAAAATCTGCCTATGTGGGCAAGCCCTTTCCTAATATCCCTCAACAATGGAAACTAAAGGCCTAGTTGTTTCTTTGTGAAGTCTTCTTCTCTTAGTGTGGTGGGGTCTTCTGAAGGTGTCATCATCCCTTAGACCATCTGGTTCAGGTCATCTGTGTCCGGTACTTCTGGTCTGTGTCCTGTCCGATCATCTAAGGGTCCATGCAGTCATCTTTGGATATATCGTCTGTCTACAGCTGGGCTCGTCCTTCTCATCTGTATCTATGTAGGAAATAAAGAGGTATCAGTTTTGATGTCTCTTTCTACCTACCCATGATGTCTTCTCTTCCATCCGATCCACTTGTAGTCTTTTGATATCCTTCTGTTGACTTGTTTCCCTGTAGATGCGAGAAACAGAAACTCTTCCAGAGCATTAGTTGTCCCTCCCCACCCTCTATGATACTTGATGATTTTGTATACTCCATTCTGAAATTTTTACAAATCACATTTGCCACTATTTGAGAGTGCTACAGATTGAACTTCACATTATTTTAGCCACTAGATAGCATCCAGATCCTAGGATGCCTTTGCTTTTCACATTTTCATAAAATATTTCTCCAAAAATGTCCTGATATTCAGGATTTTCACCTATATTTATCCTGAACTAACTCATATACCACCCCCCCTTTCTCCTTTCCAATAATCTGTATATTAATTGGGAAGGAGAATTAAGGAAGTCTTGGGCTCTTTGACAAATTTTTGGACTGTTCCTTGATGTTCTGAGAAAATAGAAACATTAGCATACATAATACAATTAATGTCAAAATGAAACTTTTTCCTATCTATTGCAAACACACAAACTGTTAGTAAGTTTTACCCAAATAGATTACCAATAACACAACATTGTCCTGTAGAACCTATTTAAATATGAGACCATTCTTTTACCTGCTGTGGACCGGTAAAGATGAGATGAAACAACTCAAGTTAACAGACCAATCATATATCAGATATTAGGCAACCATTAGCTCAATATCTTATGATTACCTTGTGATTATGATTTTATTGTTTCTTTGCAAACAGCTGATCCAATGCCTGTTCTGCAAAGCCACTTTTCTAACATGAGCAAATTTCTCCATTTTCTGGTTAAAAGAAAACACGAATTGTCCTACCATTTGATCTAACACCATCAATATCTGGTACTTCCAAAACTCCTAAAGTATGGGAGTGTCCCTATTGGTCACCAGAGGTTAAAAAAAAAACATCAAAATTACCACTATATGCATTTAAGGATGACTTGCCTTCCCACAGTTTCAATCATTACTGTGACAGTTTAAACAGGATGATCATATTTTATGACCTATGGTCACCCTCCTGTCCTGGTGTATAAGACTATAAACATCAGGGTTATTCTTAATTCCTTAATTCTGAACATCTCAATTTAACTAGGATTTACAGAGATTTGTGAACACAAAAAATAAAATCACATTTGTGTCAGCTCTTAACAAGCATTTGGGATTTATACAACCTTTCCATATGTACTGTTACAACAGTTGTGACAATGTTTATCCAATACTGTGTCACCTTATGAGAGATATGTCAGCTATTAAACTTTTCCAGATCTTCCAAAAGAACCTTGTCCCGCCCATTTTCCAATTCCTAAGAATCTGGTCAGAGGGCTGCAATATATACTTACTACCACTAGGTGGTTTGAGGATATTTTCCTCCAATATATACACATATATTCCATTATAAATACCTGTATATACCTGGTATTTCACAATGAGCAGGATTTTAATAACACCTGTCTATTTGTATCCCATATATTACCATATACAGTTTTAAGAACAATTATATGTATCTCATTGTTATTATAAGCTGAAAATAAGAATTTACTTACCGATAATTCTATTTCTCGTAGTCCGTAGTGGATGCTGGGGACTCCGTCAGGACCATGGAGAATAGCGGCTCCGCAGGAGACAGGGCACAAAAATAAAGCTTTAGGATTAGGTGGTGTGTACTGGCTCCTCCCCCTATGACCCTCCTCCAAGCCTCAGTTAGGATACTGTGCCCGGACGAGCGTACACAATAAGGAAGGATATTGAATCCCGGGTAAGACTCATACCTGCCACACCAATCACACCGTATAACTTGTGATCTGAACCCAGTTAACAGTATGACAAACGTAGGAGCCTCTGAACAGACGGCTCACAACAATAACAACCCGAATTTGTTTGTAACAATAACTATGTACAAGTATTGCAGACAATCCGCACTTGGGATGGGCGCCCAGCATCCACTACGGACTACGAGAAATAGAATTATCGGTAAGTAAATTCTTATTTTCTCTAACGTCCTAAGTGGATGCTGGGGACTCCGTCAGGACCATGGGGATTATACCAAAGCTCCCAAACGGGCGGGAGAGTGCGGATGACTCTGCAGCACCGAATGAGAGAACTCAAGGTCCTTCTCAGCCAGGGTATCAAATTTGTAGAATTTTGCAAACGTGTTTGTCCCTGACCAAGTAGCAGCTCGGCAGAGTTGTAATGCCGAGACCCCCCGGGCAGCCGCCCAGGATGAGCCCACTTTCCTTGTGGAATGGGCCTTGACAGATTTAGGTTGTGGCAAGCCTGCCACAGAATGTGCAAGTTGAATTGTGCTACAAATCCAACGAGCAATCGTCTGCTTAGAAGCAGGAGCACCCATCTTGTTGGGTGCATACAATATAAACAGTGAGTCAGACTTTCTGACTCCCGCCGTTCTTGAAATATATATTTCTCTATCGTCCTAGTGGATGCTGGGGTTCCTGAAAGGACCATGGGGAATAGCGGCTCCGCAGGAGACAGGGCACAAAAAGTAAAGCTTTTCCAGATCAGGTGGTGTGCACTGGCTCCTCCCCCTATGACCCTCCTCCAGACTCCAGTTAGATTTTTGTGCCCGGCCGAGAAGGGTGCAATTCTAGGTGGCTCTCATAAAGAGCTGCTTAGAGAAAGTTTAGCTTAGGTTTTTTATTTTACAGTGATTCCTGCTGGCAACAGGATCACTGCAACGAGGGACAGAGGGGAGAAGAAGTGAACTCACCTGCGTGCAGGATGGATTGGCTTCTTGGCTACTGGACATCAGCTCCAGAGGGACGATCACAGGTACAGCCTGGATGGTCACCGGAGCCGCGCCGCCGGCCCCCTTGCAGATGCTGAAGTAAGAAGAGGTCCAGAATCGGCGGCTGAAGACTCCTGCAGTCTTCTAAAGGTAGCGCACAGCACTGCAGCTGTGCGCCATTTTCCTCTCAGCACACTTCACACGCAGTCACTGAGGGTGCAGGGCGCTGGGGGGGGGCGCCCTGGGAGGCAAATGTAAACCTATATAAAGGCTAAAAATACCTCACATATAGCCCCCAGAGGCTAAATGGAGGTATTTAACCCCTGCCTGTATTCACAAAATAGCGGGAGACGAGCCGCCGAAAAAGGGGCGGGGCCTATCTCCTCAGCACACGGCGCCATTTCCTCTCACAGCTCCGCTGGTCAGGACGGCTCCCAGGTCTCTCCCCTGCACTGCACTACAGAAACAGGGTAAAACAGAGAGGGGGGGCAAATTTAATGGCAATATCTTGATATATATAAAGCAGCTATAAGGGAGCACTTATTATAAGGCTATCCCTGTCATATATAGCGCTTTTTGGTGTGTGCTGGCAGACTCTCCCTCTGTCTCCCCAAAGGGCTAGTGGGTTCTGTCTTCGTTTAGAGCATTCCCTGTGTGTCTGCTGTGTGTCGGTACGTGTGTGTCGACATGTATGAGGACGATATTGGTGTGGAGGCGGAGCAATTGCCAAATATGGGGATGTCACCTCCTAGGGGGTCGACACCAGAATGGATGCCTTTATTTATGGAATTACGGGATAGTGTCAACACGCTAAAGCAGTCGTTTGACGACATGAGGCGGCCGGACAATCAATTAGTGCCTGTCCAGGCGCCTCAAACACCGTCAGGGGCTGTAAAACGCCCTTTGCCTCAGTCGGTCGACACAGACCCAGACACAGGCACTGATTCCAGTGGTGACGGTGACGAATCAACCGTATTTTCCAGTAGGGCCACACGTTATATGATTTTGGCAATGAAGGAGGCGTTACATTTAGCTGATACTACAGGTACCACTAAACAGGGTATTATGTGGGGTGTGAAAAAACTACCTATAGTTTTTCCTGAATCAGAAGAATTAAATGACGTGTATGATGAAGCGTGGGTTGCCCCTGATAAAAAGCTGATAATTTCAAAGAAATTATTGGCATTATACCCTTTCCCGCCAGAGGTTAGGGAGCGCTGGGAAACACCTCCTAGGGTGGACAAGGCGCTAACACGCTTATCAAAACAAGTGGCGTTACCTTCTCCTGAGACGGCCGCACTTAAAGATCCATCAGATAGGAGGATGGAAAATATCCAAAAAAGTATATACACACATGCAGGTGTTATACTACGACCAGCTATAGCGACTGCCTGGATGTGCAGTGCTGGGGTAGTTTGGTCAGAGTCCCTGATTGAAAATATTGATACCCTGGACAGGGACAATATTTTACTGTCGTTAGAACAAATAAAGGATGCATTTCTTTATATGCGTGATGCACAGAGGGATATCTGCACACTGGCATCACGGGTAAGTGCTATGTCCATTTCGGCCAGAAGAGCTTTATGGACGCGACAGTGGACAGGCGATGCGGATTCAAAACGGCATATGGAAGTTTTGCCGTATAAAGGGGAGGAGTTATTTGGAGTCGGTCTATCAGATTTGGTGGCCACGGCTACAGCCGGGAAATCCACCTTTCTACCTCAAGTCACTCCCCAACAGAAAAAGGCACCGACTTTTCAACCGCAGCCCTTTCGTTCCTTTAAAAATAAGAGAGCAAAGGGCTATTCATATCTGCCACGAGGCAGAGGTCGAGGGAAGAAACAGCAACAGGCAGCTCCTTCCCAGGAACAGAAGCCCTCCCCGGCTTCTACAAAAGCCTCAGCATGACGCTGGGGCTTCTCAAGCGGACTCGGGGACGGTGGGAGGTCGTCTCAAAAATTACAGCGCGCAGTGGGCTCACTCGCAGGTAGATCCCTGGATCCTGCAGATAATATCTCAGGGGTACAGGTTGGAATTAGAGACAGATCCACCTCGCCGTTTCCTGAAGTCTGCTTTACCAACGTCCCCTTCCGAAAGGGAGACGGTTTTGGAAGCCATTCACAAGCTGTACTCTCAGCAGGTGATAGTCAAGGTACCTCTTCTACAACAAGGGAAGGGGTATTATTCCACTCTATTTGTGGTACCGAAGCCGGATGGCTCGGTAAGGCCTATTCTAAATCTGAAGTCCTTGAACCTGTACATAAAGAAGTTCAAGTTCAAGATGGAGTCACTCAGAGCAGTGATAGCGAACCTGGAAGAAGGGGACTTTATGGTATCCTTGGACATCAAGGATGCGTATCTCCACGTTCCAATTTACCCCTCACACCAGGGGTACCTCAGGTTCGTTGTACAAAACTGTCACTATCAGTTTCAGACGCTGCCGTTTGGTTTGTCCACGGCACCTCGGGTCTTTACAAAGGTAATGGCCGAGATGATGATTCTTCTTCGAAGAAAAGGCGTATTAATTATCCCATACTTGGACGATCTCCTAATAAGGGCAAGGTCCAGAGAACAGCTAGAGATGGGATTAGCAATATCTCAAGAGGTGCTAAAGCAGCACGGATGGATTCTGAATATTCCAAAATCCCAATTAATGCCGACAACTCGTCTGCTGTTCCTAGGGATGATTCTGGACACGGTTCAGAAAAAGGTTTTTCTTCCCGAGGAAAAAGCCAAGGAGTTATCCGACCTGGTCAGGAATCTCCTAAAACCAGGAAAGGTGTCTGTACATCAATGCACGCATCTTCAGATGCACCTGCGGATAACCCTGTCTCCAAGGACAAGGGTATCTCTTCTGTGGTGGTTGCAGAGGGCTCATCTATTGGAGGGCCGCAGATTCGGCATACAGGATTGGATCCTGGTGACCACGGACGCCAGCCTGAGAGGCTGGGGAGCAGTCACACAAGGAAGAAACTTCCAGGGAGTGTGGTCGAGCCTGGAAAAGTCTCTTCACATAAACATTCTGGAACTAAGAGCAATCTACAATGCTCTAAGCCAGGCGGAACCTCTGCTTCAAGGAAGACCGGTGTTGATCCAGTCGGACAACATCACGGCAGTCGCCCATGTAAACAGACAGGGCGGCACAAGAAGCAGGAGTGCAATGGCAGAAGCTGCCAGGATCCTTCGCTGGGCGGAGAATCACGTGATAGCACTGTCAGCAGTGTTCATCCCGGGAGTGGACAACTGGGAAGCAGACTTCCTCAGCAGACACGATCTTCACCCGGGAGAGTGGGGACTTCATCCAGAAGTTTTCCACATGCTAATAAACCGTTGGGAAAGACCAATGGTGGACATGATGGCGTCTCGCCTCAACAAAAAACTGGACAGGTATTGCGCCAGGTCAAGAGATCCGCAGGCAATAGCTGTGGACGCGCTGGTAACACCTTGGGTGTACCAGTCGGTGTATGTGTTTCCTCCTCTGCCTCTCATACCAAAGGTATTGAGAATCATACGGCAAAGCGGAGTAAGAACGATACTAGTGGCTCCGGATTGGCCAAGAAGGTCTTGGTACCCGGAACTTCAAGAGATGGTCACGGACGATCCGTGGCCTCTACCTCTAAGACAGGACCTGCTTCAGCAGGGACCGTGTCTATTCCAAGACTTACCGCGGCTGCGTTTGACGGCATGGCGGTTGAACGCC
This sequence comes from Pseudophryne corroboree, assembly GCF_028390025.1. Classification (NCBI taxonomy): domain Eukaryota; kingdom Metazoa; phylum Chordata; class Amphibia; order Anura; family Myobatrachidae; genus Pseudophryne; species Pseudophryne corroboree. The sequence goes on along the minus strand of NC_086444.1, from coordinate 848,455,433 downwards.
AGATCCTAAAAGGAAAAGGCATTCCAGAAGAAGTCATTCCTACCTTGATTAAGGCAAGAAAGGAAGTCACCGCGAAGCATTATCACCGCATTTGGCGGAAATATGTTGCGTGGTGCGAGGATCGGAGTGCTCCGACGGAGGAATTTCAACTGGGTCGTTTCCTACATTTCCTGCAATCAGGATTGTCTATGGGTCTCAAATTGGGATCTATTAAGGTTCAAATTTCGGCCCTGTCAATATTCTTCCAAAAAGAATTGGCCTCAGTTCCTGAGGTCCAGACTTTTGTCAAAGGAGTACTGCATATACAGCCTCCTGTGGTGCCTCCGGTGGCACCGTGGGATCTAAATGTAGTTTTAGATTTCCTCAAATCCCATTGGTTTGAACCACTAAAAAATGTGGATTTGAAATATCTCACATGGAAAGTGACTATGTTACTGGCCCTGGCGTCCGCCAGGAGAGTATCTGAACTGGCGGCTTTATCTTATAAAAGCCCTTATTTAATTTTCCATTCGGATAGGGCAGAGCTGCGGACGCGTCCGCATTTTCTCCCTAAGGTGGTATCAGCGTTTCACCTGAACCAGCCTATTGTAGTGCCTGCGGCTACAAGCGACTTGGAGGACTCCAAGTTGTTGGACGTTGTCAGAGCTTTAAAAATATACATTTCAAGGACGGCTGGAGTCAGAAAATCTGACTCGCTGTTTATACTGTATGCACCCAACAAGTTGGGTGCGCCTGCTTCTAAGCAGTCGATTGCTCGTTGGATTTGTAACACAATTCAACTTGCACATTCTGTGGCAGGCCTGCCACAGTTAAGGCCCATTCCACAAGGAAGGTGGGCTCATCTTGGGCGGCTGCCCGAGGGGTCTCGGCATTACAACTCTGCCGAGCAGCTACGTGGTCAGGGGAGAACACGTTTGTAAAATTCTACAAATTTGATACCCTGGCAAAGGAGGACCTGGAGTTCTCTCATTCGGTGCTGCAGAGTCATCCGCACTCTCCCGCCCGTTTGGGAGCTTTGGTATAATCCCCATGGTCCTTTCAGGAACCCCAGCATCCACTAGGACGATAGAGAAAATAAGAATTTACTTACCGATAATTCTATTTCTCGGAGTCCGTAGTGGATGCTGGGCGCCCATCCCAAGTGCGGATTGTCTGCAATACTTGTACATAGTTACAAAAATCGGGTTATTATTGTTGTGAGCCATCTTTTCAGAGGCTCCGCTGTTATCATACTGTTAACTGGGTTTAGATCACAAGTTGTACGGTGTGATTGGTGTGGCTGGTATGAGTCTTACCCGGGATTCAAAATCCTCCCTTATTGTGTGCGCTCGTCCGGGCACAGTACCTAACTGGAGTCTGGAGGAGGGTCATAGGGGGAGGAGCCAGTGCACACCACCTGATCTGGAAAAGCTTTACTTTTTGTGCCCTGTCTCCTGCGGAGCCGCTATTCCCCATGGTCCTTTCAGGAACCCCAGCATCCACTACGGACTCCGAGAAATAGAATTATCGGTAAGTAAATTCTTATTTTTCAATGCCCGGACCACGTCCAACAACTTGGAATCCTCCAAATCGTTAGTAGCCGCAGGCACCACAATAGGCTGGTTCAGGTGAAACGCTGACACCACCTTAGGCAGAAAATGAGGACGCGTCCGCAGTTCTGCCCTGTCCGTATGGAAAATCAGATATGGGCTCTTATATGATAAAGCCGCCAAATCTGATACTCTCCTGGCTGAAGCCAGGGCCAGTAGCATGGTTACTTTCCATGTAAGATACTTCAACTCCACCGATTTGAGCGGCTCAAACCAATGGGATTTGAGAAAATCCAAGACTACATTAAGATCCCACGGTGCCACTGGGGGCACAACCGGGGGCTGTATATGTAGTACTCCTTTTACAAAAGTCTGGACTTCAGGAACTGAAGCCAATTCTTTCTGGAAGAAAATCGACAGGGCCGAAATTTGAACCTTAATGGACCCCAATTTGAGGCCCATAGACAATCCTGTTTGCAGGAAATGTAGGAATCGACCCAGTTGAAATTCCTCCGTGGGGGCCTTCCTGGCCTCACACCACGCAACATATTTTCTCCAAATGCGGTGATAATGTTGTGCAGTCACCTCCTTCCTGGCTGTTACCAGTGTAGGAATGACCTCTTCCGGAATGCCTTTTTCCCTTAGAATTCGGCGTTCAACCGCCATGCCGTCAAACGCAGCCGCGGTAAGTCTTGGAATAGACACGGTCCCTGCTGAAGCAGGTCCCGTCTTAGAGGTAGAGGCCACGGATCCTCCGTGAGCATCTCTTGAAGTTCCGGGTACCAAGTTCTTCTTGGCCAATCCGGAGCCACTAGTATCGTTCTTACTCCCTTTTGCCGTATAATTCTCAGTACTTTTGGTATGAGAGGCAGAGGAGGGAACACATACACTGACTGGAACACCCACGGTGTTACCAGAGCGTCCACAGCTATTGCCTGAGGGTCTCTTGACCTGGCGCAATACCTGTCCAGTTTTTTGTTGAGGCGGGACGCCATCATATCCACCATTGGTTTTTCCCAACGGTTCACAATCATGTGGAAGACTTCTGGATGAAGTCCCCACTCTCCCGGGTGTAGATCGTGTCTGCTGAGGAAGTCTGCTTCCCAGTTGTCCACTCCCGGAATGAATACTGCTGACAGTGCTATCACATGATCTTCCGCCCAGCGAAGAATCCTTGCAGCTTCTGCCATTGCTGTCCTGCTTCTTGTGCCGCCCTGTCTGTTTACGTGGGCGACTGCCGTGATGTTGTCCGACTGGATCAACACCGGCTGACCCTGAAGCAGGGGTTTTGCCAGACTTAGAGCATTGTAAATCGCTCTTAGCTCCAGTATATTTATGTGAAGAGACATCTCCAGGCTTGACCATACTCCCTGGAAGTTTCTTCCCTGTGTGACCGCTCCCCAGCCTCTCAGACTGGCATCCGTGGTCACCAGGACCCAGTCCTGTATGCCGAATCTGCGGCCCTCTAACAGATGAGCACTCTGCAACCACCACAGAAGAGACACCCTTGTCCGTGGCGATAAGGTTATCCGCTGATGCATCTGCAGATGTGATCCGGACCATTTGTCCAGCAGATCCCACTGAAAAGTTCGTGCGTGGAATCTGCCGAATGGAATCGCCTCGTAAGAAGCCACCATCTTTCCCAGGACTCTTGTGCATTGATGCACAGACACTTTCCCTGGTTTTAGGAGGTTCCTGACAAGTTCGGATAACTCCCTGGCTTTCTCCTCCGGAAGAAACACCTTTTTCTGAACCGTGTCCAGAATCATTCCCAGGAACAGCAGACGTGTCGTCGGGGTCAACTGAGATTTTGGAAAATTCAGAATCCACCCGTGTTGTTGCAGCACTAGTCGGGTTAGTGCTACTCCGTCCTCCAGCTGTTCTCTGGACCTTGCCCTTATCAGGAGATCGTCCAAGTAAGGGATAATTAATACGCCTCTTCTTCGCAGAAGAATCATCATTTCGGCCATTACCTTGGTAAAGACCCGAGGTGCCGTGGACAATCCAAACGGCAGCGTCTGAAACTGATAATGACAGTTTTGCACCACGAACCTGAGGTACCCTTGATGTGAAGGGCAAATTGGGACATGCAGGTAAGCATCCTTTATGTCCAGGGACACCATAAAGTCCCCTTCTTCCAGATTCGCTATCACTGCTCTGAGTGACTCCATCTTGAACTTGAATTTTTGTATGTACAGGTTCAAAGATTTCAGATTTAGAATAGGTCTTACCGAGCCGTCCGGCTTCGGTACCACAAACAGCGTGGAGTAATACCCCTTTCCCTGTTGTAGGAGGGGTACCTTGACTATCACCTGCTGAGAAAACAGCTTGTGAATGGCTTCCAATACCGTCGCCCTGTCTGAGGGAGACGTTGGCAAAGCAGACTTTAGGAACCTGCGAGGGGGAGACTTCTCGAATTCCAACCTGTAACCCTGAGATACTACCTGCAGGATCCAGGGGTCCACCTGTGAGCAAGCCCACTGTGCGCTGAAATTCTTGAGTCGACCCCCCACCGCTCCTGAGTCCGCTTGTAAGGCCCCAGCGTCATGCTGAGGGCTTTGCAGAACCCTGAGAGGGCTTCTGTTCCTGGGCAGGGGCTGCTTGCTGCCCTCTCTTACCCCTTCCTCTGCCCCGAGGCAGATATGACTGTCCTTTTGTCCGCTTGTTCTTATAGGACCGAAAGGACTGCGGCTGAAAAGACGGTGTCTTTTTCTGTTGGGAGGGGGTCTGAGGTAAAAAGGTGGATTTTCCGGCAGTTGCCGTGGCCACTAGATCCGATAGACCGACGCCAAATAATTCCTCCCCTTTATACGGCAATACTTCCATATGTCGTTTGGAATCCGCATCACCTGACCACTGTCGCGTCCATAAACTCCTTCTGGCAGATATGGACATCGCATTTACTCTCGATGCCAGAGTGCAAATATCTCTCTGAGCATCTCGCATATAAAGGAAAGCATCCTTTAATTGCTCTATAGTCAATAAAATACTGTCCCTATCCAGGGTATCAATATTTTCAGTCAGGGAATCCAACCAGACGACCCCGGCACTGCACATCCAGGCTGAGGCGATGGCTGGTCGCAGTATAACACCAGTATGTGTGTATATACTTTTTAGGGTAGTTTCCAGTCTCCTGTCAGCTGGATCCCTGAGGGCGGCCGTATCAGGAGACGGTAACGCCACTTGTTTTGATAAGCGTGTGAGCGCCTTATCCACCCTAGGGGGTGTTTCCCAGCGCGCCCTAACCTCTGGCGGGAAAGGGTATAATGCTAATAACTTTTTTGAAATTAGCACTTTTCTATCTGGGTTAACCCACGCTTCATCACATACATCATTTAATTCCTCTGATTCAGGAAAAACTACAGGTAGTTTTTTCACCCCCCACATAATACCCCTTTTTGTGGTACTTGCAGTATCAGAGATATGCAAAGCCTCCTTCATTGCCGTGATCATATAACGTGTGGCCCTACTTGAAAATACGTTTGTTTCATCACCGTCGACACTAGATTCAGTGTCTGTGTCTGGGTCTGTGTCGACCGACTGAGGTAAAGGGCGCTTTACAGCCCCTGACGGTGTCTGAGACGCCTGGGCAGGTACTAACTGGTTTGCCGGCCGTCTCATGTCGTCAACTGATTTTTGTAATGTGCTGACATTATCACGTAATTCCATAAACAAAGCCATCCATTCCGGTGTCGACTCCCTGGGGGGTGACATCACCATTATCGGCAATTGCTCTGCCTCCACACCAACATCGTCCTCATACATGTCGACACACACGTACCGACACACAGCAGACACACAGGGAATGCTCTTATCGAAGACAGGACCCCACTAGCCCTTTGGGGAGACAGAGGGAGAGTTTGCCAGCACACACCCAAGCGCTATAATATATATGGGAACAACCTTATATAAGTGTTGTTCCTTATAGCAGCTTAAATATATCAAAATATCGCCAAAAAATGCCCCACCTCTCTGTTTTACCCTGTTTCTGTAGTGCAGTGCAGGGGAGAGTCCTGGGAGCCTTCCTCACAGCGGAGCTGAGCAGGAAAATGGCGCTGTGTGCTGAGGAGAATAAGCCCCGCCCCCTATTTCGGCGGGCTTTTCTCCCGGAGTTTTAGATATCTGGCATGGGTTAAATACATACATATAGCCTCAATGGCTATATGTGATGTATTCTTTTGCCATAAAGGTATTAAATATTGCTGCCCAGGGCGCCCCCAGCAGCGCCCTGCACCCTCCGTGACCGCTTGGTGTGAAGTGTGTGACAACAATGGCGCACAGCTGCAGTGCTGTGCGCTACCTTCATGAAGACTGAAGAGCCTTCTGCCGCCTGTTTCCGGACCTTCAATCTTCAGCATCTGTAAGGGGGGTCGGCGGCGCGGCTCCGGGACGAACCCCAGGGTGAGACCTGTGTTCCGACTCCCTCTGGAGCTAATGGTGTCCAGTAGCCTAAGAATCCAATCCATCCTGCACGCAAGTGAGTTGAAATTCTCTCCCCTAAGTCCCTCGATGCAGTGAGCCTGTTGCCAGCAGGACTCACTGCAAATAAAAAACCTAAAAACTTTTTCTAAGCAGCTCTTTAGGAGAGCCACCTAGATTGCACCCTGCTCGGACGGGCACAAAAACCTAACTGAGGCTTGGAGGAGGGTCATAGGGGGAGGAGCCAGTACACACCACCTAATCCTAAAGCTTTATTTTTGTGCCCTGTCTCCTGCGGAGCCGCTATTCTCCATGGTCCTGACGGAGTCCCCAGCATCCACTTAGGACGTTAGAGAAAGGTTGAATCCATTATCATCTGTCAATAATGTTACAAAAAGACGTCTCTTTATGTACATACACATGACAGACCCAGATCGCCAAATCTTTGCTTATCATGCAACATACCTAGTACTAAGGGCATATTACATGTCCAACGTTCCGAGTATTACATATATTGCATTGATTCTTAATATTTATAATGTAATGTATATAGCAGTCTAAAAATTCATGTTTCCTGAAGTCATATATATACTATATGACCCGTTTATCTAAGGAAAGAAAGATTTAGACATCCTGACATCTGCGTCATCTTAAATTAAATTAATATCCATCTTTACCGTTATTGTTAAAGACTTCGCCTTCCTGCGATTTAGTCTTCTTTCAAATACCTTCTGCTTACCAATCTATAGAACGATTATTACAGGACTCATTGCAAAACCCGCTATAAGGTCCACGTAATTACACCCTGCTTATCAATACCTTACCTGATTATAAGCTTCTTACCAGGGTACCTATAAATTGTAACAGAGTTGAATAAATGGGTCTAGTATACCCCCCTTCTGCGAGTTTCTTAAACTATTTAAGGAAATCGATATTTTAATGTACGGTGTTCTATGACTGTATTACTAATTTATGTGATATCCCTGCTGCTTGCTGCGTGGAAATGAAGTCCTCGATTCTCTATAGAATCGGTGAATTTATCTTGCAGACCTGGAGTCACCCAGCCGAAATCGCTAGTAACGGCATTAAAACAGGTATCCAGTGCGCATTGGTCAGCTCAAAATTCTTAATGTGTCGTTAATCGCGTACCCACCTAGACAACTTTCAAAGACATATTCAACGAATGCCTTGTACCACTGCAACCAGGGCAGAGTCCCCAAGATGTTACGCTTAAGGCGTCACATCTATGAGTCCGTGGGAGCGCCCCACGCGGCTCATACCTTGACTGAGTACCACACTCAGATATCACACCCTTGACTAAAACCTGTCAAGTATTCATAATTCCATGGAATCTACACAAACTTATTTTAAGAAGAGGAATATCAACAACAACAAAAATAACACTTAGTCCATCTGGAAAGAGAAGAAAATAGTGTTAGCATGTTTAGCATATGTAGAATTATCCATATTCTTTTCTTCTTCCTAAATAAGGTTCTTATATTCAATCATTAACAATCTATTAATTTTAACTAATTGTATTGTAAGTGCATTGCAAGTGTGTGCTCAGTAATGCTGCTGTACAGTATGATACAGATCCCTGTTTTATTGGGTCTTGTACACTGTAAACAATACCCCCATTCTGTTTGCTAAAACTTTAAGCAAAACATCAGAAGGTGTGGTAAGCTGAAACCATGCTTCACATTGGTGCTAAAAGCCTTCCTGTGTTAAGTATGATTTCCTTAACAAACATTAGAAAAGTTGCCAATAAGTAATGTTTGTGTCATTACTTCAGCACAGTACATGGAATACACTTTCCATACATTTCTGTTAAACAAAAAAAAAAATGATTATCGCTATCAATAAATTTTCAGTTCTATTTATATTTGCTTCAAAACTATAAAAACTTTTATTTATCCCAAAATTTTTTACAAGTCATATATGGGTTTGCTGCAATTAATTATGCATCTGTTAAGAACAAAACTAAAGCAGTTTGAGTTTCAACTGTAAAAATTTATTTTTACTCTGTCCCATACAAATTCTTTAGCTACTTTAGTATTCAAGGAAACCTATTGGTATGCAAATCTTAGGTCTTAAACCAGCCAGAAAAGGAACTGTTTGCACATCACTTAGAACAATGGTGATACAGGTTGAGTATCCCTTATCCAAAATGCTTGGGACCAGAGGTATTTTGGATATGGGATTTTTCCGTATTTTGGAATAATTGCATCCCATAATAAGATATCATGGTGATGGGACCTAAATCTAAGCACAGAATGCATTTATGTTTCATATACACCTTATACACATAGCCTGAAGGTCATTTTAGCCAATATATTTTATAACTGTGCATTAAATAAAGTGTGTCTACATTCACACAATTCATTTATGTTTCATATACACCTTATACACACAGCCTGAAGGTAATTTAATACAATATTTTTAATAACTTTGTGTATTAAACAAAGTTTATGTACATTGAGCCATGAATAAACAAAGGTTTCACTATCTCATTCTCACTCAAAAAAGTCCGTATTTCGGAATATTCCGTATTTTCGGAATATTTGGATATGGGATACTCAACCTGTAATTCCTGGCTGTATTGGCTGTGAACAAGTTAATCTGAAGAGCAAAATGTCTGCTTTATAAACTTGGGGAGAGTGCTACAGTTTTAAATGCATTTGATAACTGTATTTGCTGTAACAAATAAAAGTTATAAATTAAAACCATACTTGCTTGGTTACTTCAGTGTGAATCCTTGGTCTTGAGGAAACTTCTTAGTGCTGAAAAAAAAACAAATCTTGCACGGAGAGAAATAAAGTAAATTTTGTATACAAGCGATTTAAACAGGAAAAAAATGAATATGGGTTCTCTGCTTTTAAATTGAAAGCAGTCTTGTTCGGGGCGCCAATGATAAGGGGTCGTGCTAAGGGGTATACTTTTTCCTTTTCTATTCCCCCTCCTTTTCTCTGTCTGATTCTATTGCTTGTATTATATTACTATATTTCATATCTTTGAAGCAAATGTATAATTTTCCTTTTATAAGCAAACCCGCAGAGGTTGCATCTAGACATATATATTTTTAAATCATTAGGAATATTCTGTTCATAAAAGAATGCACGCCAGTCATATGGAATGTAAATCATAAGAATGTATTTCAACAAACAATTGCTACTCATAGAATTCACTATTATCTTTAAACAGTATTGGTCAAATACAATGCAAGTCACCATATAATAGTTTCACAGATTCAAACTATATAATAAACAAATAGGATGAAAGAAGTGTGAGAGATGTATGTACTGTACTGTATGTGTGTATTTATTACTGGGGAGATATTTACTCAAAGCACTCGGCTAAATCCTAGATTTATTGATATATATTGGACAATATATATCGCTAAATCCTAGATTTATTGATATATATTGGACAATATATATCTTAAATAAATATCTTAGGGTATTGGTTTTGGTATATGTATGTGTGTGTGTGGGTGTGGGTGGGGGAGGGGCAGCATGTGGCTGCATTGTCCACAGACCACATGGGACAGAAGCTAGACTCAATTTTGGGAAAACTCATATGGTATGCTGGCTATGTTATATAATGTAGCCTGTAATTATATGCCAGTCCCAGTCTGTACTACATTATGCTAACTTTTCAGGCCTAAAACCAACTAATTCCAGTCTTCCAGGACCAGCACCACATATCTCATGCTGTCCCTATGAGCCATCACAAAACCAGATCACCAGGTAACCACAAGTATCAGCCTGCCATTGCTACAAGCACATGCTATATTTCAGCAAGATGCACTATATAAAACCACTACAATCTGTTATAAATCACCATCCACAAATGTATACCAGGAATGCTATGCTACAGATTGTCTACTGTTCCAATTCATTACAGATTTCATAGAGTATTATCACCAACACATAACAATCCTATAATTGCACAAGTATCATTAACCTTAAGCCATTTGTATCTCCAAATTAACTATTCTATGCCAATCGTTTCACAACTACTTTACCACAAACACATATTTAACTATTCTATGCCATTAAGCCATGTGTATACAATACTTAGCCTTAGTAAGGAGATCAGTCCTGGTGATGAGCAATTCATGCTTCTGGAGGCTTTGTAGCTGTGTGCAGCTACTGTACATCTGCCTCAGTGGTTTTGGGAGAGAGTGCTCTGATTTCAAGTTCTCAGGTATACATGCAACCTGTGGGTGTGTCTTTCACAGCATGTGGGCTAGCTGTATCAGTGGGCTGAGCTGGCCGTGTGCTGGGATTGTCTATTCAGCCAAGGCTACAGTGTAGGGATGTTAATTCGGCTTCAGGTTACAGAAGCCAATATTATCAATTCATTCCTTGTATCTCTAAAATGGATATATGGAATTACTCTGTAACAGTTATCAAACTGATTCTTCAGATTGAGGATGAAACTGATCCTCCAGATACGTCTATGAAACCTGATAAGTTTAAATGTCAGAAGGTTACTAAATTAGTTTTGCCACATTCTGACCATTTGGTTGACATACGTCAGGAATCCTGGGAGTCTCCGGGGAAGAAATTCTCCCTATCTAAAAAGATGCTAGCTCGTTATCCCCTCTCTGCAGAGTTAAGTAAGAATTGGGACACCACCACCGGTGGACTCACATGTAGCTCGTCTTGTGGTGTCTTCTACTCTGACTGTCACTACCGCCACCTCTCTGAAAGAACTGACTGATATGCGCGTGGAGGGTTGATTGAAGTCTATTTACACTCTTGCGGGAGCTGTACATAGACCCACTATAGCTGCTTCTTGGGCTGCAAAGGGTATTGAAGCCTGGGTTCAAGCTGTTGATGCAGAGCTACCTCTGGATTTTTCTGATAATGCCAGACAGTGTTTTTCATATATTACCATAGCCTCTCATTACATTGAGGAGGCGGCCTCTGATGCAGGTGTTCTGGCGGCCAAAGCGTCTACTACGTCCATTCTGGCTCGCCAGATTCTGTGTGTGCGGTCCTGGTCAGTAGACTTGGACTCTAAAAAGACCTTGGAGGTGATCCCTTTTAAGGGAAACATCCTATTTGGGGAAGATTTGAACAAGATTGTTGCTGATTTAGCGTCTGCTAAAACTGCATGTCTACCAAATACTAATCCTTCGGCTCCGAAGGCTAAAAGTACCTCCTTTCGTTCCTTTTGACCTCCAAGTAAAGCAAAGGGTCAGGCGTACCCAAAACAGGCTCGCACTTCCAAAACCTCTAAGCCCAAGCCTAAACGTTCTTGGGCTGCCCATCATCCTACTTCCAAACCAGACAAGCCTGCTGCATGACGGGGCGGGAATCCCCCTGGGGTATCCCAGGGTGGGAGGCCGTCTTCTGCAGTTCACCCAGGTATGGTTACAGACCACTTCGGATGCCTAGGTGAGGGAAGTCGTCACTCGCGGATACGCCATCTCTTTCAAGACACGTCCCCCTCATGGGTTTTGCTCGACGGTTATCCCTTCGGATCCGTTAAAGGCAAAAAAACTCTACGTCTGGCTGTGCAGTCACTCCTGGACACGGGAGTGATAGTGCCGGTGCCTCTGTCTCAGAAGGGCAGGGGGTACTATTCAATGCTGTTCCTAGTCCCGAAGCCGAATGGATCCTCCTGGCCCATTCTCAACCTCAAATCTTTGAACAAATTTGTGAAGGTATCCAAATTTCGTATGGAAACTCTTCGCTCTATTGTTCTGGCTTTGGAGCCCAAGGACTATATGGTATCCCTGGATATACAGGATGCTTACCTACACATACCTATTGCCGTATCGCATCAGCAGTATCTACGGTTTGCTATTGGCAACCTACATTATAAATTCCAAGCCTTGCCCTTTGGACTGACTACAGCTCCTCGGATCTTCACCAAGGTCATGGCAGTCGGCAAGTTATCAGGACCCTGTCGTATCTGGACAACTTGCTGATCCTGGCAAACTCCCCAGAGGTTCTCACACGTCATCTGGAACTGATGGTCCAATTCCTACAAGCACACGGGTGGTTCATCAATTGGAAGAAATGCTCACTGGTCTCTGCTCAGAGCATGGTGCCCTGGGGGCATTACTGGACACATACAACCAATGTTTGTTCTTACCTCCAGAGAAGGTCTTGAAGCTTCAGGACAGGATAAGATGCTTCCTCTCTTGCCCACGAGTGTCGATACACTCGGCGATGCAAGTACTAGGCCTCATGGTGTCGGCTTTCGACATGGTAGAGTATACTCAATTTCACTCTTGCCCTCTGCAGAAGCTAATCCTTGCCAGGTGGGACGGCCTGCCTCACCGGATCAGATCTCACATGATCTCCTTGACTCCGGAGGTTCATCTATCACTGAGCTGGTGACTACAGGACCAACAATTGAGCATGGGCCGTCCCTTCTGGATCTCCAACTGGGTCCTCCTAATGACAGATGCCAGCCTGCGGGGTTGGGGCGCGTGGTGTTGGAGCAACACTCTCTTCAGGGTCGGTGAACCAGGGAGGAATCTCTCCTCCCAATAAATATTCTGGAGTTGCGGGCAGTGTTCAATGCTCTGAAACTTGCCCTGCCCATGGTACAGAACAGGCCTGTTCAAGTACAGTCGGACAATGCCACCACGGTGGCATACATAAATCATCAAGGTGGCACGCAAAGCAGCATGGCAATGTTGGAAGTGTCAAAGATTCTTCAATGGGCAGAACGCCATCTGCCAGCCATATCGGCAGTGTTCATTCTGGGGGGTCCTCAACTGGAAAGCGGACTTCCTCAGTCGTCAGGACGTACCCGCCGGAGAGTGGAGCCTTCATCCAGAAGTATTTCAACTCCTAGTGGATAAGTGGGACCTAGCAGATGTAGACCTGATGGCGTCTTGACACAGTCACAGGTTTCCAGTCTTCGGAGCAAAAACAAGGGATCCACAAGCTGCGTTCGTGGACGCACTAGCAATTCCATGGAACTTTCGGCTGCCATACGTGTTCCCTCAGGTGTCACTCCTGCCCAGGGTAATAAGGAAGTTAAAACAAGAAGGAGGAATCCTACTTCTGATCGCTCCAGCGTGGCCCAGACGGCACTGGTTCTCAGACCTTCAGGGTCTCTCGATAGAGCATCTTCTTCTGCTTCCGCAACGCCCAGACCTCCTCGTTCAGGGCCCTTGTGTCTACAAGGATCTGGCCCAACTGGCTTTGATGGCTTGGCTCTTGAAGCTTCACTCCTGAGGGCAAAAGGATTTTCTGAGGCGGTAATTCAAACTATGTTGAAAGCCCGTAAACCAGCTTCTGCTCGGATTTATTATAGGGTCTGGAATTCTTACTTCACCTGGTGTGTGGCTAAGAATTACGATGTATACAAGTTCAGCACTGCCAAACTTTTGGCTTTTCTGCAACAGGGCATGGACTTAGGCCTTCATCTGTCCTCCCTCAAGGTTCATATATCTGCCTTGTCAGTGTGGTTTCAGAGAAAGACTGCGTCTCTTCCTGACGTTCACACTTTCACTCAGGGTGTTTTACGGATTCAACCTCCCTATGTCCCTCCTGTGGCTCCATGGGATTTGTCTGTTATTCTGAATGCACTGCAAGAGTCTCCATTTGAGCCTCTTGAGTCTGTGGACCTTAAATGGCTTACGCTTAAGGTCTTATTTTTGCTGGCTATTGCCTCTGCTCGACGGGTTTCAGACTTGGGTGCCTTATCATGACGATCACCCTTTCTGATTTATCACCGTGACCATGCGGTTCTTAGAACTCGCCCTGGTTATCTACCTAAGGTGGTGTCATCTTTCCACCTTAACCAAGAGATTGTGGTTCCGGCCTTTATCTCTCCTGGTTTGTCCTCCAAAGAGCGGTCTTTGGATGTGGTACGGGCTCTCCATATCTATGTGAAGAGAACCGCCTCCCTTAGGAGATCTGATTCTCTCTTTGCCCTTTTGGTTTTCACAAACGTGGCTGGCCTGCGAATAAGCAAACTTTGGCCAGATGGATTAGAATGGTGATTGCACAAGCTTATGCGCAGACTGCTGCTATCAAGGCCCATTCTACTCGGTCTGTTGGACCTTCTTGGGCGGCCCCCTGTGGCGCGTCCCTAGAACAATTGTGCAAGGCGGCTACGTGGTCCTCAGTGAACATGTTCATCAGGTTCTATGCCTTTGATACCTCTGCCTGCCAGGATACCTCCTTTGGGTTCTTGTGCCCGCTACAGTGCGTCCCCTCCCATGAGGAACTGCTTTAGGACATCCCCGATGTTATTCCCTGTGGAATCCCAGTGTACCCCGCTGCAGAAAAAGAGATTTATGGTAAGACTTACCATTGATAAATATCTTTCTGCGAGGTACACTGGATTCCACAGGGCGCCCACCCTGACGCACTTAGCTTCTTTGGGTTTGTATGGCATTAGCCGCTGGTACCTTCTCCTGTCGTGAGAATGTGGTTCTGTGTGGCTAACATCTACCGTCTCTTTTACCTGCTACTGCATTGGACTGGTTAACAAAACTGAGCTCCAGTGCCTGGAGGCGGGGATATAGAGGAGGTGGTGCAGCAGTGCATCTTGGGAACAGTCAAAGCTTTAGCCTGTTGGTGCCTCGAATCAAGATCCAACTCTACACCCCCGATGTTATTCCCTGTGGAATCCTGTGTACCTCGCAGAAAGAGATTTAACAATGGTAAGTCTTACCATAAATCTCCTTTTTTATTTTTTTTATTTTTTTATTGATTTTATATAATATTCTAATTTTCTGAGATTTGGGGTTTTCTTAAATTGTAAGCCACAATCATCAAAATTATAAGAAATAAAGGCTTGAAATATTTCACTTTGCATGTAATGAGTCTATATAATATATTAGTTTTACCTTTTGAAGTTGCATTACTGAAATAAATGAACTTTTGGACAATATTCTAATTTTCTGAGTTTCACGTGTGTGTGTGTGTGTGTGTGTGTGTGTGTGTGTGTGTGTGTGTGTGTGTGTGTGTGTGTGAAAATTAAATAATAATATGCGTACCGTATCCCGTGTGTATTTCAGGCATGTAATATAAACCGTGTTTCTCCTGATGCCGGTCTTCTAGCTTTCCCACTGACTCCGTAGATGGACCGTAAAAAAATTAGAAAAGCGAAAAAATAGTGTAGTATTGCCAACATATGTAGAGGTGTGCATATATCAAAATTTCCGATGTGATTAGTGGTTATGCCTTTAGTTAAATAGTGCACCCAGTGTCACAATTGAAGACCAAGTGATGTGCCCACCGCCTAAGGTAGTATAAAAATAAGTACCCTCAGGACTTGCAATGCTTGCATGTAGACATATCTTTAAGGAATTATTCTCCTGAGGTTCATAATGGATGCACAAAAGCACAGGCCGGCCTCTACATACACCACACGGGTCATCCCACTTGTATGACCCGTGTGGTGTATGTAGAGGTATGTGGTGTATGTAGGGTTCCCTGGGGTACCTTTTGCACGATACTCCTTTTGCTTTGAAAGAGCCAGGCAACACTCCTCAGACTTTACAACTCAGCAAACGTGTATTAACCAAGAAAAGAGCTTTACAGCAGGTTATCTCAAATAAAGTGCATAGTGAAAACCACTGTTTCAACACCACTGGGGGTTTTTTTTTTTCAAGGTGCTATGCTGCCCATATAGAGTAGACTGAAAAAACCAACAAACCGTGCAAAAGGTACCCCAGGGAACCCATTTGTCTTATGCATCTTGTGAGAACGGCACCCCGGTGTGTGTGTGTGTGTATATACACTGCTCAAAAAAATAAAGGGAACACTTAAACAACACATCCTAGATCGGAATGAATGAAATATTCTTATTAAATATTTTGTTCTTTACATAGTTGGATGTGCTGACAACAAAATCACACAAAAATTATCAATGGAAATCAAATTTATTAACCCATGGAGGTCTGGATTTTGAGTCACACTCAAAATTAAAGTGGAAAAAAACACTACAGGCTGATCCAACTTTGATGTAATGTCCTTAAAACTAGTCAAAATGAGGCTCAGTAGTGTGTGTGGCCTCCACGTGCCTGTATGACCTCCCTACAATGCCTGGGCATGCTCCTGATGAGGTGGCGGATGGTCTCCTGAGGGATCTCCTCCCAGACCTGGATTAAAGCATCCGCCAACTCCTGAACAGTCTGTGGGGCAACGTGGCGTTGATGGATGGAGCGAGACATGATGTCCCAGATGTGCTCAATTGGATTCAGGTCTGGGGAACGGGCAGGCCAGTCCATAGCATCAATGCTTTCGTCTTGCAGGAACTGCTGACACACTCCAGCCACATGAGGTCTAGCATTGTCTTGCATTAGGAGGAACCCAGGGCCAACCGCACCAGCATATGGTCTCACAAGGGGTCTGAGGATCTCATCTCGGTACCTAATGGCAGTCAGGCTACCTCTGGCGAGCACATGGAGGGCTGTGCAGCCCCCCAAAGAAATGCTACCCCACACCATTGCTGACCCACTGCCAAACCGGTCTGTCACATGTGCTCAGTGAGAACCTGCTTTCATCTGTGAAGAGCACAGGGCGCCAGTGGCGAATTTGCCAATCTTGGTGTTTTCTGGCAAATGCCAAACGTCCTGCATGGTGTTGGGCAGTAAGCACAACCCTCACCTGTGGACGTTGGGCCCTCATACCACCCTCATGGAGTCTGTTTCTGATCGTTTGAGTAGACAAATGCACATTTGTGGCTTGCTGGAGGTCATTTTGCAGGGCTCTGGCAGTGCTCCTCCTGTTCCTCCTTGCACAAAGGCAGAGGTAGCTCGCATTGATGTGCCATCCTGGATGAGCTGCACTACTTGAGCCACTTGTGTGGGTTGTAGTTTCCGTCTCATGCTACCACTAGAGTGAAAGCACCGCCAGCTTTCAAAAGTGACCAAAACATCAGCCAGAAAGCATAGGAGCTGAGAAGTGGTCTGTGGTCACCACCTGCAGAACAACTCCTTTACTGGGGGTGTATTGCTAATTGCCTATAATTTCCACCTGTTTATTCCATTTGCACAATAGCATGTGAAATTGATTGTCAATCAGTGTTGCTTCCTAAGTGGACAGTTTGATTTCACAGAAGTGTGATTGACTTGGAGTTACAATGTGTTGTTTAAGTGTTCCCGTTATTTTTTTGAGCAGTGTGTGTGTGTGTGTGTGTGTGTGTGTGTGTGTGTGTGTGTGTGTGTGTGTGTGTATATATATATATATATATATATATATATGTGTGTGTAATTAGAGATGTGTGCCGACCCCCAGGTTTTGGATCTGTGGGGTATATTCAATTACTGTCGGATCCATTCCAACATGCATTTGTCGTAATGGATCCGACAAGCCCTATTCAATTGAGTGGCCAAATCCGACTGTCTGATTTGAGCCTAATCCGACTGTTGGATTTGTCCGGCGTCTGTGCTGTTGCTGCTGTCAGCAGCTTCTCGTGTGTGAGATCACAGGGAGCTGCTGGAGGGAGCTGCGCATCACGGCACTGTGTAGCCCAGTGCCGCCAGGGAGCGCTGCAGGGAGAGTGGTGCCTACCCGGGGGGACGCCCAGCATAAGCTACCTACCTGTCTGCACTGCTGCCCCTAGCCTGCTGCCCTGCTCTCCCCGTCTCCTCACCTCAATCCAACTTTTTTTAAAGTTGGATTGAGGTTGTTGGAAATGGGACCAAAAACTGTTGAATTCGGTCCCGTTTCCGACAGAAGCACGCGGATCGGCGGCTATTCTGCTGATCCACGTGCTTTCCAACAAGTAGAATTTCCAGACTTGTCGGTGGGAACCCCTTTTGACATTAAAAAGTCAAAAACTGCCATCTTTCCGACAAGACAGCAGTTTCGACTGTAATTGAATATATTTTGCCAAAACCGCTCTT
Source organism: Pseudophryne corroboree (assembly GCF_028390025.1). Classification (NCBI taxonomy): domain Eukaryota; kingdom Metazoa; phylum Chordata; class Amphibia; order Anura; family Myobatrachidae; genus Pseudophryne; species Pseudophryne corroboree. The sequence goes on along the minus strand of NC_086444.1, from coordinate 848,437,652 downwards.
GCGTGTTATGGTTTTGGAACTGTATTTTATTTTGTGCACTCCCGCAGGTTGTCTACAGGGTTGCATGTCTGACCTGCATGGAGGTCAAGTGGGCAGATGGCCATGCTGTCGAATGCAGAATGGTCACACTGTCATAGGCAAGTGTATATGCACTTGCCGGGGTCCCGTCGCAAGCTATGTTGTATTGTGCCGACATCTTTCTAATGTGTATGTACCATGTATGTATGTATAGTACTTTCAATAGAAAGCAATCCAACACAGAATTTATTAACAGTCGTGCATGCAATTTCATTGCTCAAAACAAAATTAGTAGTAATTAACAAGCAGCAAAGAAAGAAAACCCTAAACCATGTGTAAAAATAAGAATTTACTCACCGGTAATTCTATTTCTCATAGTCCGTAGTGGATGCTGGGAACTCCGTAAGGACCATGGGGAATAGACGGGCTCCGCACTAGACTGGGCACTCTAAAAGAAAGATTAGGTACTATCTGGTGTGCACTGGCTCCTCCCTCTATGCCCCTCCTCCAGACCTCAGTTAGGGAAACTGTGCCCGGAAGAGCTGACACAACAAGGAAAGGATTTGGAATCCAGGGTAAGACTCATACCAGCCACACCAATCACACTGTACAACTTGTGATAACCATACCCAGTTAACAGTATGAACAACAACTGAGCCTCATTTAACGGATGGCTCATAACAATAACCCTTTAGTTAAGCAATAACTATATACATGTATTGCAGAGAGTCCGCACTTGGGACGGGCGCCCAGCATCCACTACGGACTACGAGAAATAGAATTACCGGTGAGTAAATTCTTATTTTCTCTGACGTCCTAGTGGATGCTGGGAACTCCGTAAGGACCATGGGGATTATACCAAAGCTCCCAAACGGGTGGGAGAGTGCGGATGACTCTGCAGCACCGCATGAGCAAACTCAAGGTCCTCCTCAGCCAGGGTATCAAACTTGTAGAACTTAGCAGACTTGTTTGACCCCGACCAAGTAGCAGCTCGGCAAAGCTGTAAAGCCGAGACCCCTCGGGCAGCCGCCCAAGAAGAGCCCACCTTCCTTGTGGAATGGGCTTTCACCGATTTTGGATGCGGCAATCCAGCCGCAGAGTGAACCAGCTGAATCGTGCTATAGATCCAGCGAGCAATAGTCTGCTTCGAAGCAGGAGCGCCAACCTTGTTGGCTGCATACAGAATAAACATCGAGTCAGACTTTCTGACTCCCGCCGTTCTGGAACATAAATTTTCTCTGACGTCCTAGTGGATGCTGGGACTCCGTCAGGACCATGGGGATTAGCGGCTCCGCAGGAGACAGGGCACAAAAATAAAAGCTTTAGGACTAGGTGGTGTGCACTGGCTCCTCCCCCTATGACCCTCCTCCAAGCCTCAGTTAGGTTTTTGTGCCCGTCCGAGCAGGGTGCAATCTAGGTGGCTCTCCTAAAGAGCTGCTTAGAAAAAGTTATTAGGTTTTTTATTTTCAGTGAGTCCTGCTGGCAACAGGCTCACTGCAACGAGGGACTTAGGGGAGAAGAAGTGAACTCACCTGCGTGCAGGATGGATTGGCTTCTTAGGCTACTGGACACCATTAGCTCCAGAGGGATCGAACACAGGCCCAGCCATGGAGTCCGGTCCCGGAGCCGCGCCGCCGACCCCCTTGCAGATGCCGAAAAGTGAAGAGGTCCAGAAACCGGCGGCAGAAGACTTTTCAGTCTTCATGAGGTAGCGCACAGCACTGCAGCTGTGCGCCATTGTTGTCAGCACACTTCACACCAGCGGTCACTGAGGGTGCAGGGCGCTGGGGGGGGGCGCCCTGGGCAGCAATGATAATACCTTGTTCTGGCTAAAAATACATCACATATAGCCCCTGGGGCTATATGGATGTATTTAACCCCTGCCAGGTCTCACAAACACCGGGAGAAGAGCCCGACGAAATAGGGGGCGGGGCCTATCTCCTCAGCACACAGCGCCATTTTCCTGCACAGCTCCGCTGCGAGGAAGGCTCCCAGGACTCTCCCCTGCACTGCACTACAGAAACAGGGTAAAAAAACAGAGAGGGGGGGCACTTTTTTGGCGATATTGATATATTAAGCTGCTATAAAGGAAACAACACTTCTGTAGGGTTGTTCCTATATATTTATAGCGCTTGGGTGTGTGCTGGCAAACTCTCCCTCTGTCTCCCCAAAGGGCTAGTGGGGTCCTGTCTTCGATAAGAGCATTCCCTGTGTGTCTGCTGTGTGTCGGTACGTGTGTGTCGACATGTATGAGGACGATGTTGGTGTGGAGGCGGAGCAATTGCCGGTAATGGTGATGTCACCCCCTAGGGAGTCGACACCGGAATGGATGGCTTTGTTTATGGAATTACGTGATAATGTCAGCACGTTACAAAAATCAGTTGACGACATGAGACGGCCGGCAAACCAGTTAGTACCTGTCCAGGCGTCTCAGACACCGTCAGGGGCTGTAAAACGCCCTTTACCTCAGTCGGTCGACACAGACCCAGACACGGACACCGAATCTAGTGTCGACGGTGAAGAAACAAACGTATTTTCCAGTAGGGCCACACGTTATATGATCACGGCAATGAAGGAGGCTTTGCATATCTCTGATACTGCAAGTACCACAAAAAGGGGTATTATGTGGGGTCTGAAAAAACTACCTGTAGTTTTTCCTGAATCAGAGGAATTGAATGAAGTGTGTGATGAAGCGTGGGTTAACCCCGATAGAAAACTGCTAATTTCAAAGAAGTTATTGGCATTATATCCTTTCCCGCCAGAGGTTAGGGCGCGCTGGGAAACACCCCCTAGGGTGGATAAGGCACTCACACGCTTATCAAAACAAGTGGCGTTACCGTCTCCTGAAACGGCCGCCCTCAAGGATCCAGCTGATAGGAGGCTGGAAACTACCCTGAAAAGTATATACACTCATACGGGTGTTATACTGCGACCAGCCATCGCCTCTGCATGGATGTGCAGTGCTGGGGTGGTTTGGTCGGATTCCCTGACTGAAAATATTGATACCCTGGATAGGGACAGTATTTTATTGACTATAGAGCAATTAAAGGATGCTTTTCTTTATATGCGAGATGCTCAGAGGGATATTTGCACTCTGGCATCGAGAGTAAGTGCGATGTCCATATCTGCCAGAAGAAGTTTATGGACGCGACAGTGGTCAGGTGATGCGGATTCCAAACGGCATATGGAAGTATTGCCGTATAAAGGGGAGGAATTATTTGGGGTCGGTCTATCGGATTTGGTGGCCACGGCAACAGCCGGGAAATCCACCTTTTTACCTCAGGTCCCCTCCCAACAGAAAAAGACACCGTCTTTTCAGCCGCAGTCCTTTCGTTCCTATAAGAACAAGCGGGCAAAAGGACAGTCATATCTGCCCCGAGGCAAAGGAAAGGGTAAGAGAGTGCACCAAGCAGCTCCCTCCCAGGAGCAGAAGCCCTCCCCGGCTTCTGCAAAGCCCTCAGCATGACGTTGGGGCTTTACAAGCGGACTCAGGGGCGGTGGGGGGTCGACTCAAGAATTTCAGCGCACAGTGGGCTCACTCACAGGTGGACCCCTGGATCCTGCAGGTAGTATCTCAGGGTTACAGGTTGGAATTCGAGAAGTCTCCCCCTCGCCGGTTCCTAAAGTCTGCTCTGCCAACGTCTCCCTCAGACAGGGCGACGGTATTGGAAGCCATTCACAAGCTGTATTCTCAGCAGGTGATAATCAAGGTACCCCTCCTACAACAGGGAAAGGGGTATTATTCCACACTATTTGTGGTACCGAAGCCGGACGGCTCGGTAAGACCTATTCTAAATCTGAAATCTTTGAACCTGTACATACAAAAATTCCAGTTAAGATGGAGTCACTCAGAGCAGTGATAGCGAATCTGGAAGAAGGGGACTTTATGGTGTCCCTGGACATCAAGGATGCTTACCTGCATGTCCCAATTTGCCCTTCACATCAAGGGTACCTCAGGTTCGTGGTGCAAAACTGTCATTATCAGTTTCAGACGCTGCCGTTTGGATTGTCCACGGCACCTCGGGTCTTTACCAAGGTAATGGCCGAAATGATGTTTCTTCTGCGAAGAAAAGGCGTATTAATTATCCCTTACTTGGACGATCTCCTGATAAGGGCAAGGTCCAGAGAACAGCTGGGGGACGTAGTAGCACTAACCAAAGTAGTGCTGCAACAGCACGGGTGGATTCTGAATTTTCCAAAATCTCAATTGACCCCGACGACACGTCTGCTGTTCCTGGGAATGATTCTGGACACGGTTCAGAAAAAGGTGTTTCTTCCGGAGGAGAAAGCCAGGGAGTTATCCGAACTTGTCAGGAACCTCCTAAAACCAGGAAAAGTGTCTGTGCATCAATGCACAAGAGTCCTGGGAAAAATGGTGGCTTCTTACGAAGCGATTCCATTCGGCAGATTCCACGCACGAACTTTTCAGTGGGATCTGCTGGACAAATGGTCCGGATCGCATCTGCAGATGCATCAGCGGATAACTTTGTCTCCACGGACAAGGGTGTCTCTTCTGTGGTGGTTGCAGAGTGCTCATCTGTTAGAGGGCCGCAGATTCGGCATACAGGACTGGGTCCTGGTGACCACGGATGCCAGTCTGAGAGGCTGGGGAGCGGTCACACAGGGAAGAAACTTCCAGGTAGTGTGGTCAAGCCTGGAGATGTCTCTTCACATAAATATACTGGAGCTAAGAGCGATTTACAATGCTCTAAGCCTGGCAAAACCCCTGCTTCAGGGTCAGCCGGTGTTGATCCAGTCGGACAACATCACGGCAGTCGCCCACGTAAACAGACAGGGCGGCACAAGAAGCAGGAGGGCAATGGCAGAAGCTGCAAGGATTCTTCGCTGGGCGGAAGATCATGTGATAGCACTGTCAGCAGTGTTCATTCCGGGAGTGGACAACTGGGAAGCGGACTTCCTCAGCAGACACGATCTACACCCGGGAGAGTGGGGACTTCATCCAGAAGTCTTCCACATGATTGTGAACCGTTGGGAAAAACCAAAGGTGGATATGATGGCGTCCCGCCTCAACAAAAAACTGGACAGGTATTGCGCCAGGTCAAGAGACCCTCAGGCAATAGCTGTGGACGCTCTGGTAACACCGTGGGTGTTCCAGTCAGTGTATGTGTTTCCTCCTCTGCCTCTCATACCAAAAGTACTGAGAATTATACGTCAAAGGGGAGTAAGAACGATACTCGTGGCTCCGGATTGGCCAAGAAGAACTTGGTACCCGGAACTTCAGGAGATGCTCACGGAAGATCCGTGGCCTCTACCTCTAAGACGGGACCTGCTTCAGCAGGGACCGTGTCTATTCCAAGACTTACCGCGGCTGCGTTTGACGGCATGGCGGTTGAACGCCGAATTCTAAGGGAAAAAGGCATTCCGGAAGAGGTCATCCCTACCCTGGTAAAAGCCAGGAAGGAGGTGACTGCACAACATTATCACCGCATTTGGAGAAAATATGTTGCGTGGTGTGAGGCCAGGAAGGCCCCGACGGAGGAATTTCAACTGGGTCGATTCCTACATTTCCTGCAAACAGGATTGTCTATGGGCCTCAAATTAGGGTCCATTAAGGTTCAAATTTCGGCCCTGTCGATTTTCTTCCAGAAAGAATTGGCTTCAGTTCCTGAAGTCCAGACTTTTGTAAAAGGAATACTACATATACAGCCCCCGGTTGTGCCCCCAGTGGCTCCGTGGGATCTTAATGTAGTTTTGGATTTTCTCAAATCCCATTGGTTTGAGCCACTCAAATCGGTGGATTTGATATATCTTACATGGAAAGTAACCATGCTACTGGCCCTGGCTTCAGCCAGGAGAGTGTCAGAATTGGCGGCTTTATCGTATAAAAGCCCATATCTGATTTTCCATTCGGACAGGGCAGAACTGCGGGCGCGTCCTCAGTTTCTGCCTAAGGTGGTTTCAGCGTTTCACCTGAACCAGCCTATTGTGGTGCCTGCGGCTACTAGCGATTTGGAGGATTCCAAGTTGCTGGACGTTGTCAGGGCATTGAAAATATATATTTCAAGGACGGCTGGAGTCAGAAAATCTGACTCGCTGTTTATACTGTATGCACCCAACAAGCTGGGTGCTCCTGCTTCTAAGCAGACGATTGCTCGTTGGATTTGTAGCACAATTCAACTTGCACATTCTGTGGCAGGCCTGCCACAGCCTAAATCTATCAAGGCCCATTCCACAAGGAAGGTGGGCTCATCTTGGGCGGCTGCCCGAGGGGTCTCGGCATTACAACTCTGCCGAGCAGCTACGTGGTCGGGGGAGAACACGTTTGTAAAATTCTACAAATTTGATACCCTGGCTAAAGAGGACCTGGAGTTCTCTCATTCGGTGCTGCAGAGTCATCCGCACTCTCCCGCCCGTTTGGGAGCTTTGGTATAATCCCCATGGTCCTGACGGAGTCCCAGCATCCACTAGGACGTCAGAGAAAATAAGATTTTACTTACCGATAAATCTATTTCTCGTAGTCCGTAGTGGATGCTGGGCGCCCATCCCAAGTGCGGATTGTCTGCAATACTTGTACATAGTTATTGTTACAAAAAAATCGGGTTGTTATTGTTGTGAGCCGTCTGTTCAGAGGCTCCTACGTTTGTCATACTGTTAACTGGGTTCAGATCACAGGTTATACGGTGTGATTGGTGTGGCTGGTATGAGTCTTACCCGGGATTCAAAATCCTTCCTTATTGTGTACGCTCGTCCGGGCACAGTATCCTAACTGAGGCTTGGAGGAGGGTCATAGGGGGAGGAGCCAGTGCACACCACCTAGTCCTAAAGCTTTTATTTTTGTGCCCTGTCTCCTGCGGAGCCGCTAATCCCCATGGTCCTGACGGAGTCCCAGCATCCACTACGGACTACGAGAAATAGATTTATCGGTAAGTAAAATCTTATTTTCAAAGCCCAGACTACGTCCAGCAACTTGGAATCCTCTAAGTCCCTAGTAGCCGCAGGCACCACAATAGGCTGGTTCAAATGAAACGATGATACCACCCTAGGGAGAAATTGGGGACGAGTCCTCAATTCTGCCCTGTCCATATGGAAGATCAGATAAGGGCTTTAACATGACAAAACCGCCAATTCTGACACACGCCTAGCCGAAGCTAAGGCCAATAGCATGACCACTTTCCACGTGAGATATTTTAGCTCCACGGTCTTAAGTGGCTCAAACCAGTGGGATTTCAGGAAATCCAACACAACGTTAAGATCCCAAGGTGCCACCGGTGGCACAAAAGGAGGCTGAATATGCAGCACCCCCGGAACAACGTCTAAACTTCAGGCAGTGAAGCCAGTTCTTTTTGAGAGAAAATGGATAGGGCCGAAATCTTGACCTTTCTGGATCCTAATTTTAGGCCCATAGTCACTCATGACTGTAGGAAGTGCAGGAATCGACCCCGCTGGAATTCCTCTGTAGGGCCTTCCCGGCCCCACACCAAGCAACCTATTTTCGCTATATACAGTGAAAAAGTCTTGCTGTCACGTCTTTCCTAGCCTTTATCAGCGTAGGAATAACTGCATCCGGAATGCCCTTTTCCGCTATGATCCGGCGTTCAACCGCCATGCCGTCAAATGCAGCCGCGGTAAGTCTTGGAACAGACAGGGCCCCTGTTGCAACATGTTCTGTCTGAGAGGCAGAAGCCCTGAGTCTTCTGAGAGCATTTCTTGCAGCTCCGGGTACCGAGTCCTTCTTGGCCAATTCGGAGCAAAGAATATTGTTCTCACTCCTCCTTTTATTACAATTCTCAGCCCTTGGGTATGAGAGGAAGAGGAGGGAATACATAGACCGACTGGAACACCCACAGTGTTACTAGTGCGACCACAGCTATCACCTGAGGGTCCCTTGACCCGGCGTAAAACCTTTTTTCTCTGACGTCCTAGTGGATGCTGGGGACTCCGTAAGGACCATGGGGAATAGACGGCTTCGCAGGAGACTGGGCACAATTAAAGAAAGATTCAGGACTATCTGGTGTGCACTGGCTCCTCCCCCTATGACCCTCCTCCAGACCTCAGTTAGATTTCTGTGCCCGGCCGAGCTGGATGCACACTAGGAGGCTCTCCTGAGCTAATAGAAAGAAAGTATATTTTAGTTTTTTTATTTTACAGTGAGACCTGCTGGCAACAGGCTCACTGCAACGAGGGACTAAGGGGAGAAGAAGCGAACCTACCTAACTGGTGGTAGCTTGGGCTTCTTAGGCTACTGGACACCATTAGCTCCAGAGGGATCGCACACAGGACCCGACCTCGTCGTCCGGTCCCGGAGCCGCGCCGCCGTCCCCTTTACAGAGCCAGAAGCAAGAAGTGTCCGGAAAATCGGCGGCTAAAGACTTCTGTCTTCTCCAAGGTAGCGCACAGCACTGCAGCTGTGCGCCATTGCTCCTCATGCACACCACACACTCCGGTCACTGATGGGTGCAGGGCGCTGGGGGGGGCGCCCTGAGCAGCAATACTGACACCTTGGCTGGCAAAACTGACACCATATATAGCCCTAGAGGTTATATAGGTGTAAATTACCCCTGCCAGATTTACACAAACAGCGGGAGAAAGCCCACCGAAAAATGGGCGGAGCCATCTTCCTCAGCACACTGGCGCCATTTTCCCTCACAGCTCCGCTGGAAGGATCGCTCCCTGGCTCTCCCCTGCAGTCCTGCACTACAGAAAGGGTAAAAAAGAGAGGGGGGGCAATAAATTTAGGCGCAGTATATATAATACAAGCAGCTATAGGGGAAAACACTCTGTATAGTGATATCCCTGTGTTATATAGCGCTCTGGTGTGTGCTGGCATACTCTCCCTCTGTCTCCCCAAAGGGCTTTGTGGGGTCCTGTCCTCTGTCAGAGCATTCCCTGTGTGTGTGCTGTGTGTCGGTACTGCTGTGTCGACATGTATGATGAGGATAATGATGTGGAGGCAGAGCAAATGCCTGTGAATGTGATGTCACCCCCTGCGGGGTCGACACCTGTGTGGATGGACTTATGGAAGGAATTACGTGACAGTGTCAGCTCCTTACATAAAAGGTTTGACGACATAGGACAGCCGGCTACTCAGCTTGTGCCTGTCCAAGCGTCTCAAATGTCATCAGGGGCTTTAAAACGCCCGCTACCTCAGATGGCAGACACAGATGTTGACACGGATACCGACTCCAGTGTCGACGACGATGAGACTAGTGTACCTTCCAATAGGGCCACCCGTTACATGATTGAGGCAATGAAAAATGTATTACACATTTCTGATAGTACCCCAGGTACCACAAAAAAGGGTATTATGTTTGGTGAGAAAAAACTACCAGTAGTTTTTCCTGCATCTGAGGAATTAAATGAGGTGTGTGAGGAAGCGTGGACTTCCCCCGATAAGAAATTGATAATTTCTAAACGGTTATTGGCAGCGTACCCTTTCCCGCCAGAGGATAGGTCACGTTGGGAAACACCCCCTAGGGTAGATAAAGCGCTTACACGTTTATCAAAAAAGGTGGCACTACTGTCTCCGGATACGGCCGCCCTAAAGGAACCTGCTGAGAGAAAGCAGGAGGCTACCCTAAAAGCTATATATACACACACGGGCATTATATTGCGACCAGCGATTGCATCGGCATGGATGTGCAGTGCTGCTGCTGCGTGGTCAGATTCCCTGTCGGATAATATTGATACTCTGGATAGGGACAATATTTTGCTGACAATAGAGCATATAAAAGACGCTGTCTTATACATGCGTGATGCACAGAGGGATATTTGCCGGCTGGCATCAAAAATAAGCGCAATGTCCATTGCCGCCAGAAGGGGGTTATGGACTCGACAGTGGTCAGGTGATGCCGATTCAAAAAGGCACATGGAAGTTTTGCCTTATAAGGGGGTGGAACTGTTTGGGGATGGTCTTTCAGATCTCGTTTCCACAGCTACGGCTGGGAAATCAACATTTTTGCCACAGGCTACCCCAAAGCAAAAGAAAGCACCGTATTATCAAGTACAGTCCTTTTGGCCCCATAAAAACAAGAGGGCTAGAGGCGCATCCTTTCTGCCGAGAGGCAAAGGTAGAGGGAAAAAACTGCAGCATACAGCCAGTTCCCAAGAGCAGAAGTCCTCCCCCGCGTCCGGTAAGTCCACAGCATGATGCTGGGGCTTCACAGGCGGACCCGGGTACGGTGGGGGCCCGTCTCAGAAATTTCAGCACACAGTGGGCTCTCTCACAGGTGGATCCCTGGATCCTTCAAGTAGTATCTCAGGGGTACAGGCTGGAATTCGAGGCGTCTCCCCCCCGCCGTTTCCTAAAATCTGCCTTACCAGCAACTCCCTCTGCCAGGGAGGCAGTGTTGGTGGCTATCCAAAAACTGTTTTCACAGCAAGTGATTGTCAAGGTACCCCTCCTTCAAAAAGGAAAGGGTTACTATTCCACAATGTTTGTGGTACCGAAACCGGACGGTTCGGTGAGACCCATCTTAAATTTAAAATCCTTGAACACATATATCAAAAGATTCAAGTTCAAGATGGAATCGCTCAGGGCGGTTATTGCGAGCCTGGACGAGGGGGATTACATGGTCTCCCTGGACATCAAGGATGCCTACCTGCATGTCCCCATTTACCCTCCTCACCAGGAGTACCTCAGGTTTGTGGTACAGGACGGTCACTATCAGTTCCAGACACTGCCGTTTGGGTTATCCACGGCACCGAGGGTCTTTACCAAGGTAATGGCCGAAATGATGATACTCTTTCGGAAGAAGGGGGTTTTAATTATCCCGTACTTGGACGATCTCCTGATAAAGGCGAGGTCCAAGGAACAGTTGTTAGTGGGGGTAGCACTTTCTCGGGAAGTGCTGCAGCAGCACGGCTGGATTCTCAATATCCCAAAGTCACAGCTGGTCCCGACGACACGTCTTCTGTTCCTGGGAATGATTCTGGACACAGACCAGAAAAAAGTGTTTCTTCCAGTGGAAAAAGCAGAGGAGTTGTCATCTCTAGTCAGAAACCTCCTAAAACCAGGACAGGTGTCAGTACATCAATGCACGCGAGTCCTGGGAAAAATGGTAGCTTCGTACGAAGCAATTCCATTCAGAAGGTTCCACGCAAGGATTTTCCAGTGGGACCTGTTGGACCAATGGTCCGGGTCGCATCTCCAGATGCAGCAGCGGATAACCCTGTCGGCAAGGACCAGGGTGTCACTACTGTGGTGGCTGCAGAGGGCTCATCTACTAGAGGGCCGCAGATTCGGAATACAGGACTGGGTCCTGGTGACCACGGATGCCAGCCTTCGGGGCTGGGAAGCAGTCACACAGGGAAGAAATTTCCAAGGGCTGTGGTCAAATCAGGAGATTTCACTACACATAAATATCCTGGAGCTAAGAGCCATTTACAATGCCCTATGCCAAGCAGGGCGGCACAAGAAGCAGGAGGGCAATGGCAGAAGCCACAAGGATTCTCCGATGGGCGGAAAATCACGTGCTAGCACTGTCAGCAGTGTTCATTCCGGGTGTGGACAACTGGGAAGTAGACTTCCTCAGCAGACACGACCTTCACCCGGGAGAGTGGGGGCTTCATCCAGAAGTCTTCCGATTGATTGTAAACCATTGGGAAAGACCACAGGTGGATATGATGGCGTCCCGCCTCAACAAAAAGCTAAAAAGATATTGCGCCAGGTCAAGGGACCTTCAGGCGATAGCTGTGGACGCTCTAGTGACACCGTGGGTATACCAGTCGGTTTACGTGTTTCCCCCTCTGCCTCTTATTCCCAAGGTGCTGAGAATAATACGAAGGGGAAGAGTGAGAACTATACTCGTGGTTCTGGATTGGCCAAGAAGAACTTGGTACCCGGAACTTCAAGAGATGCTCTCAGAGGACCCATGGCCTCTACCGCTAAGGCGGGACCTGCTGCAGCAGGGGCCCTGCCTGTTCCAAGACTTACCGCGGCTGCGTTTGACGGCATGACGGTTGAACGCCGGATCCTGAAGGAAAAAGGTATTCTGGGGGAAGTCATTCCTACCCTGATCAAGGCCAGGAAGGATGTGACTGCAACCCACTATCACCGCATTTGGCGGAAATATGTGGCTTGGTGTGAGGCCAGGAAGGCCCCAACGGAGGAATTTCAACTGGGTCGTTTCCTGCATTTCCTGCAAGCAGGGGTGACGATGGGCCTCAAATTGGGGTCCATTAAGGTCCAGATTTCGGCTCTGTCGATCTTCTTTCAAAAGGAACTGGCTTCGTTGCCTGAAGTTCAGACTTTTGTCAAGGGAGTTCTGCATATTCAGCCTCCTTACGTGCCTCCTGTGGCACCTTGGGATCTCAATGTGGTTTTGGGATTCCTGAGGTCACATTGGTTCGAGCCACTTAAAACCGTGGATTTGAAATATCTCACGTGGAAAGTGGTCATGTTGTTGGCCCTGGCTTCGGCCAGGCGTGTATCAGAATTGGCGGCTTTGTCGTGTAAAAGCCCTTATCTGATTTTCCATATGGATAGGGCAGAGTTGAGGACTCGTCCTCAGTTTCTCCCGAAGGTGGTATCAGCATTTCACTTGAACCAACCTATTGTGGTGCCTGCGGCTACTAGGCACTTGGAGGATTCCAAGTTGCTGGACGTAGTCAGGGCCCTGAAAAGTTATGTTTCCAGGACGGCTGGAGTCAGGAAAACTGATTCGCTGTTTATTCTGTATGCACCCAATAAGCTGGGTGCTCCTGCTTCTAAGCAGACCATTGCTCGCTGGATTTGTAACACTATTCAGCTTGCGCATTCTGCGGTAGGACTACCGCAGCCAAAATCAGTAAAAGCCCACTCCACAAGGAAGGTGGGCTCATCTTGGGCGGCTGCCCGAGGGGTCTCGGCACTGCAACTTTGCCGAGCGGCTACTTGGTCAGGGTCTAACACTTTTGCAAAATTTTACAAATTTGATACCCTGGCTGAGGAGGACCTTGAGTTTGCTCATTCGGTGCTGCAGAGTCATCCGCACTCTCTGGGAGCTTTGGTATAATCCCCATGGTCCTTACGGAGTCCCCAGCATCCACTAGGACGTCAGAGAAAATAAGAATTTACTCACCGGTAATTCTATTTCTCGTAGTCCGTAGTGGATGCTGGGCGCCCATCCCAAGTGCGGATTGTCTGCAATACTTGTAAATAGTTATTGTTCCACAAATCGGGTTGTTATTGCGAGCCATCTGTTCAGAGGCTCCGTTGTTATCATACTGTTAACTGGGGTTCATATCACGAGTTGTACGGTGTGATTGGTGTGGCTGGTATGAGTCTTACCCGGGATTCAAAATCCTTCCTTATTGTGTCAGCTCTTCCGGGCACAGTATCTTAACTGAGGTCTGGAGGAGGGTCATACGGGGAGGAGCCAGTGCACACCAGATAGTCCTGAATCTTTTTTTAATTGTGCCCAGTCTCCTGCGGAGCCGTCTATTCCCCATGGTCCTTACGGAGTCCCCAGCATCCACTACAGACTACGAGAAATAGAATTACCGGTGAGTAAATTCTTATTTTAGCTTTCTCTGACGTCCTAAGTGGATGCTGGGACTCCGTAAGGACCATGGGGAACAGCGGCTCCGCAGGAGACTGGGCACAACTAAAAGAAAGGTTTAGGACTACCTGGTGTGCACTGGCTCCTCCCTCTATGACCCTCCTCCAGACCTCAGTTAGAATCTTGTGCCTGGCTGAGCTGGATGCACACTAGGGGCTCTCCTGAGCTCCTAGAAAAGAAAGTATAATTTAGGTTTTTTATTTTCAGTGAGATCTGCTGGCAACAGACTCACTGCTACGAGGGACTAAGGGGAGAAGAAGCGAACCTACCTGCTTGCAGCTAGCTTGGGCTTCTTAGGCTACTGGACACCATTAGCTCCAGAGGGATCGAACTCAGGGCCCGACCTCGATCGTCCGGTCCCGGAGCCGCGCCGCTGTCCCCCTTACAGAGCCAGAAGCAAGAAGATGGTCCTGGAAATCGGCGGCAGAAGACTTCGGTCTTCAACAAGGTAGCGCACAGCACTGCAGCTGTGCGCCATTGCTCCTCATGCACACCTCACACTCCGGTCACTGATGGGTGCAGGGCGCTGGGGGGGGGGCGCCCTGAGCAGCAATATTAAACACCTTGCTGGCATAAAAATCACATAATATAGTTCTAGAGGCTATATATGTGAAAAATACCTCTGCCAGATATCTATAAAAAAGCGGGAGAAGTCCGCCAGAAAAGGGGCGGAGCTATCTCCCTCAGCACACTGGCGCCAATTTTCCCTCACCGCTCCGCTGGAAGGATCGCTCCCAGGCTCTCCCCTGCAGTTTCAAGACTACAAAGGGTAAAAAAGAGAGGGGGGGGCACTAAATTTAGGCGCAGTAGTATACATATAAGCAGCTATAAGGGAAAATCACTCCGTTATAGTGTTAATCCCTGTGTATATATAGCGCTCTGGTGTGTGCTGGCATACTCTCTCTCTGTCTCCCCAAAGGACTTTGTGGGGTCCTGTCCTCAGTCAGAGCATTCCCTGTGTGTGTGCGGTGTGTCGGTACGGCTGTGTCGACATGTTTGATGAGGAGGCTTATGTGGAGGCGGAGCAGATGCCGATAAATGTGATGTCACCCCCTGCGGGGCCGACACCTGAGTGGATGGACTTATGGAAGGAATTACGTGAAAGTGTCAACTCCTTACATAAAAGGTTTGACAACATAGCAGATGTGGGACAGCCGGCTTCTCAGCCCGTGCCTGCCCAGCTGTCTCAGAAGCCATCAGGGGCTCTAAAACGCCCGCTACCTCAGATGGCAGACACAGATGTCGACACGGATACTGAATCCAGTGTCGACGACGATGAGACTAATGTAACTTCCAATAGGGCCACACGTTACATGATTGAGGCAATGAAAAATGTGTTGCACATTGCTGATGTTACCCCAGGTACCACAAAAAAGGGTATTATGTTTGGGGAGAAAAAACTACCAGTGGTTTTTCCCCCATCTGAGGAATTAAATGAAGTGTGTGAAGAAGCGTGGGCTTCCCCCGATAAGAAACTGGTAATTTCTAAAAGGTTACTAATGACGTACCCTTTCCCGCCAGAGGATAGGTCACGTTGGGAAACATCCCCTAGGGTGGATAAAGCGCTCACACGCCTGTCAAAGAAGGTGGCACTACCGTCTCCGGATACGGCCGCCCTAAAGGAGCCTGCTGATAGAAAGCAGGAGGCTATCCTGAAGTCTGTGTATACTCACACAGGTATTATACTGAGACCAGCTATTGCTTCAGCATGGATGTGCAGTGCTGCAGCTGCGTGGTCAGATTCCCTGTCGGAAAATATTGATACCCTAGACAGGGACACTATATTGCTAACCATAGAGCATATTAAAGACGCAGTCTTATACATGAGAGATGCACAGAGGGATATTTGCCGGCTGGCATCTAAAATAAGTGCAATGTCCATTTCTGCCAGGAGAGGATTATGGACTCGGCAGTGGACGGGTGATGCAGATTCTAAAAGGCACATGGAAGTTTTGCCTTATAAGGGTGAGGAGTTGTTCGGGGATGGTCTCTCGGACCTCGTTTCCACAGCGACAGCTGGGAAGTCAGCATTTTTACCCCATGTTCCCTCACAGCCAAAGAAAGCACCATATTATCAGGTACAGTCCTTTCGGCCCCAGAAAGGCAAGCGGGTAAAAGGCGCGTCCTTTCTGCCCAGAGGCAGAGGTAGAGGGAAAAAGTTGCAGCATACAGCCAGTTCCCAGGAGCAAAAGTCCTCCCCCGCTTCCTCCAAGTCCACCGCATGACGCTGGGGCTCCACAGGCGGAGCCAGGTACGGTGGGGGCCCGTCTCAAAAACTTCAGCAATCAGTGGGCTCGCTCACGGGTGGATCCCTGGATCCTTCAAGTAGTGTCTCAGGGGTACAAGCTGGAATTCGAGACGTCTCCCCCCCGCCATTTCCTCAAATCTGCCTTGCCAACAACTCCCTCAGGCAGGGAGGCAGTGCTAGAGGCAATTCACAAGCTGTATTCCCAGCAGGTGATAATCAAGGTGCCCCTACTTCAACAAGGACGGGGTTACTATTCCACAATGTTTGTGGTACCGAAACCGGACGGTTCGGTGAGACCCATTTTAAATTTGAAATCCTTGAACACATATATAAAAAAATTCAAGTTCAAGATGGAATCGCTCAGGGCGGTTATTTCAAGCCTGGACGAGGGGGATTACATGGTATCACTGGACATCAAGGATGCTTACCTGCATGTCCCCATTTACCATCATCACCAGGAGAACCTCAGATTTGTGGTACAGGATTGTCATTACCAATTCCAGACGTTGCTGTTTGGTCTGTCCACGGCACAGAGGGTATTTACCAAGGTAATGGCCGAAATGATGATACTCCTTCGAAAAAAGGGAGTTTTAATTATCCCGTACTTGGACGATCTCCTGATAAAGGCGAGGTCCAGGGAGCAGTTGTTGGTCGGGGTAGCACTATCTCGGGAGGTGCTACAACAGCACGGTTGGATTCTAAATATTCCAAAGTCACAGCTGGTCCCTACGACATGTCTACTGTTCCTGGGGATGGTTCTGGACACAGAACAGAAAAAAGTGTTTCTCCCGGAGGAGAAAGCCAAGGAGCTGTCATCTCTAGTCAGAGGCCTCCTGAAACCAAAACAGGTGTCGGTGCATCACTACACGCGAGTCCTGGGAAAAATGGTAGCTTCCTACGAAGCAATTCCATTCGGCAGGTTCCATGCAAGGATCTTTCAGTGGGATCTGTTGGACAAGTGGTCCGGATCGCATCTTCAGATGCATCGGCTGATAACCCTGTCTCCAAGGACCAGGGTGTCTCTGCTGTGGTGGCTGCAAAGTGCTCATCTTCAAGAGGGCCGCAGATTCGGCATACAGGACTGAGTCCTGGTGACCACGGATGCCAGCCTTCGAGGCTGGGGGGCAGTCACACAGGGAAGAAACTTCCAAGGACTATGGTCAAGTCAGGAGACTTCCCTACACATAAATATTCTGGAACTGAGGGCCATTTACAATGCCCTAAGTCAGGCAAAACCCCTGCTTCAAAACCAGCCGGTACTGATCCAGTCAGACAACATTACGGCAGTCGCAATGTAAACCGACAGGGCGGCACAAGAAGCAGGACGGCAATGGCAGAAGCCACAAGGATTCTCCGATGGGCGGAAAATCACGTGTTAGCACTGTCAGCAGTGTTCATTCCGGGAGTGGACAACTGGGAAGCAGACTTCCTCAGCAGGCACGACCTCCACCCGGGAGAGTGGGGACTTCATCCAGAAGTCTTCCAACTGATTGTAAACCATTGGGAAAGGCCACAGGTGGACATGATGGCGTCCCGCCTAAACAAAAAGCTAGAAAGATATTGCGCCAGGTCAAGAGACCCTCAGGCGATAGCTATGGACGCTCTAGTGACACCGTGGGTGTACCGGTCGGTTTATGTGTTCCCTCCTCTTCCTCTCATACCCAAGGTACTGAGGATAATAAGGAGAAGAGGAGTAAGAACTATACTCATTGTTCCGGATTGGCCAAGAAGAGCTTGGTACCCGGAACTTCAAGAAATGATCTCAGAGGACCCATGGCCTCTGCCGCTCAGACAGGACCTGCTGCAGCAGGGGCCCTGTCTGTTCCAAGACTTACCGCGGCTGCGTTTGACGGCATGGCGGTTGAACACCGGATCCTGAAGGAAAAGGGCATTCCGGAGGAAGTCATTCCTACGCTGATTAAAGCTAGGAAAGAAGTGACTGCAAACCATTATCACCGCATTTGGCGAAAATATGTTGCGTGGTGTGAGGCCAGGAAGGCCCCAACGGAGGAATTTCAGCTGGGCCGTTTTCTGCACTTCCTACAGTCATGGGAGACTATGGGCCTAAAATTGGGTTCCATTAAAGTCCAGATTTCGGCTCTATCGATTTTCTTCCAGAGAGAATTGGCTTCACTACCTGAAGTTCAGACTTTTGTTAAGGGAGTGCTGCATATTCAGCCCCCTTTTGTGCCTCCAGTGGCACCTTGGGATCTCAACGTGGTGTTGGATTTCCTAAAGTCACATTGGTTGGAGCCACTTAAAACCGTGGAATTAAAATATCTCACGTGGAAAGTGGTCATGCTGTTGGCCTTGGCATCGGCCAGGCATGTGTCAGAATTGGCGGCTTTGTCATGTAAAAGCCCTTATCTGATTTTTCATATGGATAGGGCAGAATTGAGGACTTGTCCCCAGTTTCTCCCTAAGGTGGTATCAGCTTTTCATTTGAACCAACCTATCGTGGTGCCTGCGGCTACTGAAGACTTGGAGGCTTCCAAGTTGTTGGACGTAGTCAGGGCCCTGAGAATTTATGTTTCCAGGACAGCTAGAGTCAGGAAAACTGACTCGTTGTTTATCCTGTATGCACCCAACAAGCTGGGTGCTCCTGCTTCAAAGCAGACTATTGCTCGCTGTATCTGTAGTACGATTCAGCTTGCACATTCTGCGGCTGGACTGCCGCATCCTAAATCAGTAAAAGCCCATTCCACGAGGAAGGTGGGCTCTTCTTGGGCGGCTGCCCGAGGGGTCTCGGCTCTACAACTTTGCCGAGCAGCTACTTGGTCGGGGTCAAACACATTTGCTAAATTCTACAAGTTTGACACCCTGGCTGAGGAGGACCTAGAGTTTGCCCATTCGGTGCTGCAGAGTCATCCGCACTCTCCCGCCCGTTTGGGAGCTTTGGTATAATCCCCATGGTCCTTACGGAGTCCCAGCATCCACTTAGGACGTCAGAGAAAATAAGATTTTACTCACCGGTAAATCTATTTCTCGTAGTCCGTAGTGGATGCTGGGCGCCCATCCCAAGTGCGGATTGTCTGCAATACTTGTATATAGTTATTGTTTAACTAAAGGGTTATTGTTGAGCCATCTGTTGAGAGGCTCAGTTATTGTTCATACTGTTAACTGGGTATAGTATCACGAGTTATACAGTGTGATTGGTGTGGCTGGTATGAGTCTTACCCGGGATTCAAAATCCTTCCTTATTGTGTCAGCTCTTCCGGGCACAGTATCCTAACTGAGGTCTGGAGGAGGGTCATAGAGGGAGGAGCCAGTGCACACCAGGTAGTCCTAAACCTTTCTTTTAGTTGTGCCCAGTCTCCTGCGGAGCCACTGTTCCCCATGGTCCTTACGGAGTCCCAGCATCCACTACGGACTACGAGAAATAGATTTACCGGTGAGTAAAATCTTATTTTTTATTGAGGTGGGACGCCATCTAGTCCACCTGTGGCAGTTCCCATCGATTTGCAATCTGCGTGAAGACTTCCTGATGAAGTCCCCACTTTCCCGGGTGGAGGTCGTGCCTGCTGAGGAAGTCTGCTTCCCAGTTGTCCACTCCCGGAATGAACACTGCTGAGAGTGCGCTTACTTGATTCTCCGCCCAGCGAAGAATTCTGGTGGCTTCTACCCTCGCCACCCTGCTCCTTGTGCCGCCTTGGCGGTTTACATGAACCCCTGTGGTCTGACTGGATCAGAACCGGTTGGTCGCGAAGCAGGATCTCCGCTTGACTTAGGGCGTTGTATATGGCCCTTAGTTCCAGGATATTGATGTGAAGGCAAGTCTGTTGACTTGACCACAGACCTTGGAAATTTCTTCCCTGTGTAACTGCCCCCCACCCTCGGAGGCTTGCATCCATGGTCACCAGGATCCAGTCCTGAATGCCGTAACTGCGGCCCTCGAGAAGGTGAGCACTCTGCAGCCACCACAGGAGAGACACCCTGGCCCTGGGGGATAGGGTGATTAACCGATGCATCAGAAGAGGTGATCCGGACCACTTGTCCAGTAAGTCCCATTGGAAGGTCCTCGCATGGAACCTGCCTAAGGGGATGGCCTCGTATGATGCCACCATCCTTCCCAGGACTCGAGTGCAGTGAGGCACTGACACCTGTTTTGGTTTTAATAGATTCCTGACCAGTGTCATGAGCTCTCTCTATCGGGAGATAAACCCTTTTCTGGTATGTGTCTAGGATCGTGCCTAGGAGAGGCAGATGAGCTGTAGGAACCAACTGCGACTTTGGAATATATAGAATCCAGCCGTGTTGCCGTTACACTTCCAGAGAAAGTGATACGCTGTTCAGCAACTGCTCTCTTGATCTCGCTTGTATGAGGAGATCGTCCAAGTACGTGATAATAGTGACACCTTGCTTCCGCAGGAGCACTATCATATCCGCCATTACCTTGGTTATGACAATCCCGTACCGCAATTCTGAGGTACGCCTAATGAGGTGGATAAATGGGGACATGAAGGTATGCATCCCTTATGACCCGATTCACGATAAAGTCTCCCTCATTTTAGGCTTGCCCTGACCGCTCTTAGCGATTCCATCTTGAACTTGAACCTTCTCAGGTATATGTTCAGGGATTTTTAATTCAATATGGGTCTGATCGAACCGTCTGGTTTCGTGATTACAACATGGTCGAATAATAACACCCTCTTGTTGAAGGAGGGGACCCTTGACCACCACCTGTTAAAGATACAATTTGTGAATTGCAGTTAACACTGGCTCCCTCTCTTGGGGGGAAGCCCGCAGGGCCGTCGGTGAGGGGGCATCTTCTCACAGTCCAGCTTGTATCCCTGAGACACAATATCTATTGCCCAGGGACCTAACAGGGAGTGAACCCACTTGTGGCTGAACTTACTAAGGCGTGTCCCCACCGGGCCTAGCTCCGCCTGTGGAGCCCCAGCGGCATAGGTGGATTTTTGTAGGGGCCGGGGAGGACTTCTGTTCCTGGGAACTAGTTGTGTTGATCCCGGCTCTGACAAGAAAGGACGCACCTCAGACTTTCTTGTTTCTTTATTCGAAAGGCTGCATTTAATAATGTCGTGCTTTCTTAGGCTGTGCAGGAATATAAGGCAAACTAGCAGAATTACCAGCTATAGCTGTGGAGACCAGGCCCGAGAACCCTTCTCCACACAATCCTCAGCCTTCCATATGCCTCTTAAGTCGGCATCATCTGTCCAATGCATATTCTACAGGACACGTCAAGCAGAGATCGACATAGCTTGACTCTAGGACCCAGTATACTCATGTCTCTTTGGGCATGCTTTATAACTATATATCTATCACTTAAGACAGCATCTTTAATATATTTACTAGGGTCTCAATCTATGCTGATAAGGTACCTGTCCACGCTGCCACAGCGCTATAAACCCATGCCGACACAATCGCCGGTCTGGGTAGTATACTAGAATGTGCACGCTATCTGCAGGATCCCTGAGAATAGCAAGTGCTACCGTCTGTGCAAACAGGACACCCTAGGGGAAGATTCTCAACACATCCTGGCCCTAGTGGGGAAAGGATACAGCCTGAGAATTCTCTTGTGGGAAGCTGCCGTCTCTTGTCTGGAGATTCCCGCTCTTTTTCCTCATGAGAGGAGGGAAATTTACCTCAGCATTCTTCCCCTTAACATGTGTACTCTCGTGTCAGGGACAGATGAGTCATCAGTGATATGCAAATCATCTTTTATTTCAATAATCATATATTGAATACCTTCTAGCCATCTTGGCTGTAACTTTGCATTATCGTAGTCGACAGTGGAGTTAAACTCCGTGTCGATACCAGTGTTTGTTATTTTGGATAGTGAGCATTGTGAGACTCTGAAGGTCTCTGTGACATAGGGACAGACATGGGTAGATTTCCTGTCTGTTCCCTAACCATTTGTGCAATAAATTCACCTTAGCACTTACACATATCCAAACAGGTGTCGGCGTTGTCGACGGAGACACCCTCTCACACACATATCCGCTCTATCACTTCCTTAGAGGAGCCTTTTACCTCAGACATGTCGACACACGCGTACCGACACACCACACACACAGGGGATGCTCTATTTGAGGACAGTTCCCCCACAAGGCCCTTTGGAGAGACAGAGAGAGAGTATGCCAGCACACACCCCAGCGCTATATAACCCAGGGATTACACTACAACTCAGTGTTTACCCAGTAGCTGCTGTATATACAATTTTTGCGCCTAAATGTATGTGCCCCCCCTCTCTTTTCACCCTTTGTGTACCAGGATACTGCAGGGGAGAGCCTGGGGAGCTTCCTTCCAGCGGAGCTGTGAAGAGAAAATGGCGCTGGTGTGCTGAGGAAGAAGGCCCCGCCCCCTCAGCGGCGGGCTTCTGTCCTGTTTCTGACTAAAAATGGCGGGGGTTTTACACATATACAGTCACAGACTGTATTATGTGTATTTTTATGCCAAAGGTATTTTTATTGCTGCCCAGGGCGCCCCCCCAGTGCCCTGCACCCTACAGTGACCGGAGTGTGTGGTGTGCTGTGGGAGCAATGGCGCACAGCTGCGGTTCTGTGCGCTACCTTAATGAAGACAGGAGTCTTCTGCCGCCGATTTCATCGCTTCTCTTCTGTCTTCTGGCTCTGCAAGGGGGACGGCGGCGCGGCTCCGGGAACGGACGATCGAGGTCAGGCCCTGTGTTCGAACCCTCTGGAGCTAATGGTGTCCAGTAGCCTAAGAAGCACAAGCTAGCTGCAAGCAGGTAGGTTTGCTTCTCTCCCCTCAGTCCCACGTAGCAGTGAGTCTGTTGCCAGCAGATCTCACTGAAAATAAAAAACCTAACAAATACTTTCTTTCTAGCAAGCTCAGGAGAGCCCACTAGGAGCACCCAGCTCTGGTCGGGCACAGATTCTAACTGAGGTCTGGAGGAGGGGCATAGAGGGAGGAGCCAGTGCACACCAGATAGTACCTAATCTTTCTTTTAGAGTGCCCAGTCTCCTGCGGAGCCGTCTATTCCCCATGGTCCTTACGGAGTTCCCAGCATCCACTAGGACGTCAGAGAAATAGCAACAGTACAACAGACATGAATGCCCCCTAGACATGTGCATATGCCCCCAGCACATGCCTATTCTCAGTGCCCAATCTGTATTTCCCTTCTAAGGGCGCTGGGCCACTGATGCCTTTTTGTTGAGCAGTTCCCCAAAATCACCTGAACCATAAAAACAGCGCGGGATATAGTGTAGATCGGATACTGAGGGTCATTCCTACCCAATCGCACGCTGCATTGTTCGCAGCAGTGCGATCGGGTCAGTACTGCGCACGCCAGACGGCTGAAGGCCTTCGTTGCCTCGCGATCCCCTCTGCCTGATTGACAGGCAGAGGCAGTCGCTGGGCGAGAGGGGGCTGGACGGCGGCGTCAATCCACCATTTAGAGGGCGCAGTCCAGCCAACATAAGGGCGTGACCGGACCGTTGGGGGGGTGGGTTGCGGCGGCTGCGTGACGTTACACGCAGCCACTGCGACCTGGGCAGCGAAGAGGTTCTCCCAGCCAGCCGCAGGAGCTGCGCTGGCCGGGAGGTACTCCTGAAATGCAAAAGCATCGCCGCTGTGCGATGCTTTTGCACTTCTGCGGGGCTGGGGGCAGCACTGACATGCGGGGCGGACAAGCCCTGTGCTGGGTGTCCCTCCGCATGTCTGAGTGCCTGATCATAGCTGTGCTAAATTTAGCATAGCTACTATCAATTCGGAATGACCCCCACAGTGCGGGATATAGGGGTAAATGTATGATCTGGCGATATGGGGGAGAGGCGGTATCAGTGCATGTTATGTGCGCTATACCGCTTCTCCCCATGTATGTTGGCTGCGGTAATGAGGCGAAGCAGGAAGTGTTACAGCGCCACGATGTGTGCCTCTATAATACATTTACCTAACTGTGTGGTATGAATACAGTGTGGGTTGGGTACAGTGCAGGTCGGATACAGGGCAGGTCGGATGGAGTGCGGTATATGGTGTTGGATGAATACAGTGCAGGTCGCAAACAGTGTGGGTTAGATACACCAATAGTGCACTTCTGTGATGGTGGCGTCGGCAATGCCAGCGGTTTCCTCAGTGCACGAGGTGATGGCGGTGTCCTCAGTTTGGGGGTGCCATTGATGTCCTCAATGCGGGGGTTCCATTGGTGTTGGCAGTGTGGGGTTGCTGACTGTGTCGTCAGTGCAGGGGGGCAGCAGTGTGGGGGTGCTGTCAGTGTCCTTTGTTCAGTGTTGCCAGCAGTGTCCGCAGTGGAGGATGACAGCCTAAAGCGTATGTGATTTTCAGGCGCAATTATTTTCTCCTTCATCCACTAGGGGCCACTGGAGCGTAGTTACAATGGGGAAATAGTAGGCAGTAATTGGGAGCTGGCACTTTAAAATTCTCACACTGTGGCTAGCGCCTCCCCTACTATCTCCCCTCCAAGCCAGTCTTAGTTTAGTGCCCGAGGTGAGCTGGTTCACTTGGGTTTAGCTGAAGAAATGTTTTCTTTTTTCTTTATTATTTTATTTTTCTTACTATCACACACAGACTGGCAGCTCTGCCACTGCCAGTCTGCACCGCGGGAGCTGCCGGCGGAGTCCCATCGCAGCTGCGTGCGGCTCGGGATGGGCCCCGGCTGAGGGAGACACTGAGCTCTCCTGAGCTGGCCGGATACCGCTGCGTGCGACGCGTGTCGGGGCCACTCCATCCAGCAGAAGATTCCGGCAGCACGGCAGCGGTAAGTAACAGTGGCCGGACACCGCTGCGTGCGGCGCGTGTTGGGGCCACTCCGTCGACAGAGGCCGGACACCGCTGCGTGCGGCGCGTGTCGGGGGCCACTCCATCATCTGCAAGCAGTGGTGAGTAAACACTCCCCCCTTCACATTGATGTATGATTTATATATTACATTACACATTTACTGGTGCAATGTGCTCTAAGTAATATGTTTATTCCTTCAGTGTGCCACTGTATAATCTCATGTGTCTGGAGTGGGTCAGATTATAATCAGAGGCGCCTTTTCTGGTTCAAATTTGGCGCCTTTAAGGGGGGGGGGGGGGAGCTTCAGTGCGCTATGCACAGCGCCCGCTCTGTACTGCGGCTCAGCGCTCCCTGCTCCCCGCCCGCGACACACATTGCCGGCGGGGGATGCAGGGCACTCACCGACGGGTTCGTTTAAATTTTGCGCCAGAGCGGGGGGCGGAGCTAACTCCTGCTCGGTACAGCGAGCGCTCCCCGCGACCCAGTTGCTGCACGCTTTGCCGGCAGGGGATACAGGGCGCTCACCGCTCCGGGTAAACTACAGGCTCCCGCGCTGTACAGCGGGCTCAGCGCCCCGCTCCCCAGCCACTGCATTTCCCGCTCTGTACAGCGGGCTCCCTGCTCCCCGCACGCATTGCCGGAGGGGGATACAGGGCGCTCACCGCTTCGTGGAACTGAAGCGGGTTAGTTAAGTTTTGGGAATTCCACTCTGCACAGCGGGCTCCCTGCTCCACGGCAACTTCACGCATTGCTGGAGGGAGAGTCAGGGAGCTTACCGCTTCATTTAATGTTTGAACTGGGAGGGGGAGGAGCTTAATCCCGCTTTGCTCAGCGGGCTCCCCGCTCCCCAGCACACACACACATGGATTAGAGCCTGCTCTATATCAGGGGCTCATGAATGCATCATCATTATAAAGAGTTTTTATAGCTTGGTGGCCATAATAGTGGAGCATATTATGCATAGGAACCCAGGTTCACATATCACCCTCTACCCAATTGGCTTAATTATGTATATATATATGTAAATATGTGGGTATATATATATATGTATGGGGTTATATATGTGTGTGTTTGTGTGTTTGTGTGTGTGTGTGTGTGTGTGTGTGTGTATATATATATGTGTATATATGTGTGTGTGTATATATATATATATATATATATATATAAATTGCTGCGGTACGGCACTCCGTGTTAGCTTAGAAATATCTGTCGCTGGTGCCCTCACAAAGATGAATCAAATAGCCTTTCCATGGTGCGGCACTCTTGCTTGTTTCAGAAATAAACGGACTATAGTCCGTTTATTTCTGAAACAAGCAAGAGTGCCGCACCATGGAAAGGCTATATATATATATATATATATATATATATATATATACGGTTACACTACCATATATAGTGGCAATGTTTTTTATTATAAGACAGACCTGGTTTCACCTTAGCTCCGCCTTGCCTCATAACTTTTCCCCCGGCTTTTCTCGCAGACTACACGCCATTTTGGGAAACCAGCGGAGCCTCCGAGAAACATGTATTGCGTCTTCCTAATTTAGCAGTACTCTACATACAGGGCAGGTGTTACCTTCCCTTTATTATTCCTTGGTTTCGCTTAATAATAATAATAATAATACTGGTAGTAATTTGGGGAATGTGTGTGGCATCAGACGAACAGTCGCTGTAGCGGGTATCTGAAGGTTTGAATCCAAAAAAAAAAAAAAAAAAATTAAGGGAGCTCCTATAGTCTAGTGGCTAAGACTCCTGTCCCACAGCGCAGACCTACTGGTTCAGGTCTCCGCTGCTCCAGAAAGTTTATTTGAATCGTGTCGGTCACTACACATTATAGTGCAGACCTTACATAGGGCTGTGTTTATTTAACCCACCTTTTCTCCTTTCGTTTGTCTCACCTGGGATAGTCAAGGAATTCCCTATTCAGGCCCGGCGCTACCCGCTCAGCGAAGGGATGCAGTGCAGGGAGGCGCTGAGACGGAGAGGCGCTCCCCATGCTCTGCATCCCTTCCCTGCTGCGCCGTCCTGGCCCCCCTGCTGCTGCTGTGTCTGTCACTGTAATGACAGTCACTGGCAGTGACGCCTGCAGCGTGAAAAGCCTCCTCCCTCCCCTCCCCTCACCTGTGTGACAGCGGCTGTGTACGGGACGGAAGGGGGCGGAGCTAAACGGATGGAAAGGGGCGGAGCTAAACGGGGAAAGGGGCGGAGCTAAACGGCACAGAAGGGGCGGAGCTACACGGACCAGGCTGCTGTACCGAGGGAGACTGGCTTAGGTAAGTAGAGGGTGAGAGAGAAGTGTGTGTTTCTATATATGGTGGGTGTGTGTGTGTATATGGTGGGTGTGTGTGTGTGCATACGGTGTGTGTGTGTGTGTATATGGTGGGTGTGTATGTGTGTGTATATGTGTGTGTGTGTGTGAGGTATGTCTGTGTACGCACACTTTATGGATGGTAGTACTGGGGGGGCATTACGTATAATGACGCTATTACTGGGGGGGGGCATTACATGTAAGGACGCTACTACTACTGGGGGGCATTTTGGGAAACAACGCTACTACTGGGGGGGCCATTACGTATAAGGACGATACTGCTACTAGGGGGGAATTACGTATAAGGACGCTTCTACTACTGGGGGTGCACAACGTATAAGGACGCTACTGCTACATGGGGGGCATTACGCGTAATGACGCTACTACTACTGGGGGGGGGGCATTACGTATAAGGTCGATACTACTACCGTACTAGGGGGGAATTACGTATAAGGACGCTTCAACTACTGGGGGTGCACAACGTATAAGGACGCTACTGCTACAGGGGGGCCATTACGCGTAATGACGCCACTACTACTGGGGGGGGGGGGCATTACGTATAAGGACGATACTACTACTAGGGGGGAATTACGTATAAGGACGCTTCTACTACTGGGGGTGCACAACGTATAAGGACGCTACTGCTACAGGGTGGCATTACGCGTAATGACGCTACTACTACTGGGGGGGCATTACGTATAAGGACGATACTACTACTAGGGGGGAATTACGTATAAGGACGCTTCTACTACTGGGGGTGCACTACGTATAAGGACGCTACTGCTACAGGGGGGCATTACGCGGAATGACGCTACTACTACTGGGGGGCATTACGTATAAGGACGCTTCTACTACTGGGGGTGCACAACGTATAAGGACGCTACTGCTACAGGGGGGCATTACGCGTAATGACGCTACTACTACTGGGGGGGGGGCATTACGTATAAGGACGATACTACTACTAGGGGGGAATTACGTATAAGGACGCTTCTACTACTGGGGGTGCACAACGTATAAGGACGCTACTGCTACAGGGGGGGCATTACGCGTAATGACGCTACTACTACTGGGGGGGGGGCATTACGTATAAGGACGATACTACTACCGTACTAGGGGGGAATTACGTATAAGGACGCTTCAACTACTGGGGGTGCACAACGTATAAGGACGCTACTGCTACAGGGGGGCCATTACGCGTAATGACGCCACTACTACTGGGGGGGGGGGGCATTACGTATAAGGACGATACTACTACTAGGGGGGAATTACGTATAAGGACGCTTCTACTACTGGGGGTGCACAACGTATAAGGACGCTACTGCTACAGGGGGGGCATTACGCGTAATGACGCTACTACTACTGGGGGGGGGCATTACGTATAAGGACGATACTACTACTAGGGGGGAATTACGTATAAGGACGCTTCTACTACTGGGGGTGCACTACGTATAAGGACGCTACCGCTACAGGGGGGCATTACGCGTAATGACGCTACTACTACTGGGGGGGCATTACGTATAAGGACGCTTCTACTACTGGGGGTGCACAACGTATAAGGACGCTACTGCTACAGGGGGGCATTACGCGTAATGACGCTACTACTACTGGGGGGGGGCATTACGTATAAGGACGATACTACTACTAGGGGGGAATTACGTATAAGGACGCTTCTACTACTGGGGGTGCACAACGTATAAGGACGCTACTGCTACAGGGGGGCATTACGCGTAATGACGCTACTACTACTGGGGGGGGGCATTACGTATAAGGACGATACTACTACTAGGGGGGAATTACGTATAAGGACGCTTCTACTACTGGGGGTGCACAACGTATAAGGACGCTACTGCTACAGGGGGGGCATTACGCGTAATGACGCTACTACTACTGGGGGGGGGGGCATTACGTATAAGGACGATACTACTACCGTACTAGGGGGGAATTACGTATAAGGACGCTTCAACTACTGGGGGTGCACAACGTATAAGGACGCTACTGCTACAGGGGGGCCATTACGCGTAATGACGCCACTACTACTGGGGGGGGGGGGCATTACGTATAAGGACGATACTACTACTAGGGGGGAATTACGTATAAGGACGCTTCTACTACTGGGGGTGCACAACGTATAAGGACGCTACTGCTACAGGGGGGGCATTACGCGTAATGACGCTACTACTACTGGGGGGGGGGCATTACGTATAAGGACGATACTACTACTAGGGGGGAATTACGTATAAGGACGCTTCTACTACTGGGGGTGCACTACGTATAAGGACGCTACTGCTACAGGGGGGCATTACGCGTAATGACGCTACTACTACTGGGGGGGCATTACGTATAAGGACGCTTCTACTACTGGGGGTGCACAACGTATAAGGACGCTACTGCTACAGGGGGGCATTACGCGTAATGACGCTACTACTACTGGGGGGGGGCATTACGTATAAGGACGATACTACTACTAGGGGGGAATTACGTATAAGGACGCTTCTACTACTGGGGGTGCACAACGTATAAGGACGCTACTGCTACAGGGGGGGCATTACGCGTAATGACGCTACTACTACTACTGGGGGGGCATTACGTATAAGGACGATACTACTACTAGGGGGGAATTACGTATAAGGACGCTTCTACTACTGGGGGTGCACTACGTATAAGGACGCTACTACTACTAGGGGAGCATTACGTATAAGGACGCGTCTACTACTGGGGGCGCACTACATATAAGGATGCTACTACTACTGGGGGGGCATTATGTATAAGGATACTACTACTACTGGGGGGCATTATGTATAAGGATGCTACTACTACTGGGGTGCATTACATATGACGCTACTACTATGGGTGGGGCATTATGTATAAGAGGAATAGGATTGTGCTACATTGTGGCGTAATTTTAAATGGGGGTACTATTGTGTGGCCATGCCCCTTACTTGTGAGCCCACACCCCTTTTCCCGGCGCGAATATGGGAGGGCGCAAATTTATAGTTTGCAGGGGGGCGCCGAACACCCTAGCACCGGCCCTGTCCCTATTAGATGTGAAGTATGCGGTGGAGCCATCTGCTTAGCCCTCCACGCACCTGCAGGACGCTCCTGTTTGACAAGCTCAGATTATGCAGGTAATGTCGCTGTTAACCAGAGACCTTGTACGTCATTTCACCTCTCCAGGTTTCTAAAAGAGCCTTGATAACCTTCCATGTTACACAACTCAGCAGTGGAAAGGCCTCCCCGGGAGGAGGAGAGAGATGTCCAGGATACTGATGAGGTCCGTTTTCTGTGGAGTCTGAACCAGTGTCTCAGAATATCCAGGTGCATTATACAGCAGTTCGTCTGATACTGCAGGTAAAGGAGGCGGGCACATCAAGTCCACCAGGGTTCGACGCCGATGACGAAATGACAGCAACTGGTCCAGTTTCGGATGAGCTGGGCAGACTCCGGTAGGCGGCCGGCAGACACCCGAATACACAATTTCAGGTATCAAACAATGTTTGTTTTCCTATCCTTTCCCCGCAGACGGCAGGAAATGGTATCAGGACCTCTCCAGGGTATACCCCTCGATGTATCGCCGGTACAACAAGCTGCCGTTTTCCTGAGGCAACCTTGCTCAGGGAACCATCGAAGACACATATGCGGCAGCTGGGTTCTACCTTGTCCGGAGCAGGTAGGTTGTGGAACAATTGTCCTCTAGGTTATAGGATGTTTCGCATCAGGATCATTTGATACTTTGGTATAGGTCAGAATCACGATTCTGCTTTATGTTCTTTGGAACCTGCATTTTCGCTTGGGCTGTCTTAACCCGACGACCTCTGGGGCTGCGACAGTGACAGGTGAACATGAAATCCTACGGGGCAGATGGTTCAGGGGAAGGAACTTTCTGCAGGATTTCTTGAGCCATTGGAGGTAAGTCCACTTTGCTTTATCCTACTACTGCCCCAGCTCCAAGACAGACCTTTACCGGTCTTTCCTTTAGATTTTTCCGTGCTCTTTCAAGCTTTCGACTCCACACGGGCGATATCTCCGTCGCCAGGGGATCTCAGGGTAAAAGGCTGAAGCAGAGGTTCAACATCCTCGGTCCAGTCTGATTTTAGGTCATCCTATACACCCACTACAGGTCAGACCTTCCTACCACCTGGAGGGTCCCAGGATAGGCGCATGTCGGTGGGAGAAGGCTTGGGCGGTTACAGACTAGATTTTGGAATACAACCGTCTCAGGAGTCCCTCGGCATGGGTCGGACGATTTACGATGACAAGAGAGTCATACTGCAGGCGGCGCTCCAGATGCTCCTAACCGCAAAGGGTGTTGATCCCTGTTTTTCACATATCATTTGAATCGGGACAGTTCTCAGGTCTTTGTTTTCTTTTCACGTTCCGAAGCCAGTGGGCTTGGCCAGGCATATTCTAGCCTTAGAATCCTTTCAGTCTGTGATTGCTAGTTTGAACAAGAAAGGGAGTTTTACGTGTCCCTTGTCTTCAGAGATGCCTGTTTACTGATTTCGGTTGGGTTTCCTCATCGGGCTTTTCTCAGATTCGCATTACAGGATTCTCATTTTCACTGTCTGTCCTTTCCTTTCGGTTTCTCTTCCGATCCCACAGGGTTCAGGAAGTTCGCAGAATAACTCTTTTTCAAAGGCAGGAGGTGACGTTGGTTCCCTAATGGGACAATCTACTGCTACTATCCCACTCTGTACATTAGGTGGCTTCTGAATATCCGGAGGATCCAGGAGCTTCTGGTTCGACATAGATCCAATTTATGCTCCTCGTAGACGTTTTCTCAACACGGTCCGTCAGAGGATTTTTCCTTCCTCGGCACCAGGTACTCTATTTCTTCAGTCAAGTTGCGACGCAATGATTGGTCGCCTACATTCCCCGCTGAGCGGGGGACAACAATCTTCTTTCCAGGTCAAGCCACCAGGTCAGACTCCCGGGTGAGGGAACATTCCCCGGAGTTTGTCAGCTGGTCCGATGTTGGCGGAGATTTCGGATCGACCTCAGGGCGTTCTGACTGACTCTTTAACTCTTTACTACTCTTGGACGTGAGCTCTGGCGGCAGTAGCCGAGGATGCCCTCAGGGCTCCTGGGAGTTTCTGGTTATTCTATCCTGCCTCCTTTTCTATTTCTACCTCACTTTCGGTATCACAGGAGGGGAATATGCGTGCTAGTCCTCTCGGTGGCTCTGGTTGGGCCACCCATAACTTGAAGATACGGCTACACCTGTTGTCAGTAGAGGAGCCTTGGCTCCTACCTCGACTGGACTGTCTACTTCAACAGGGTCCTTTTCTTTGTTCAATCTTACACTGGTTTCATTTAACTGTGTGACTGTTCACGAGACCTCAGAAGGGAGGAGTTCCCTAGTTCGGTTAGGCCTACTGGGCCCCGATTTCAGAAGTCTGTTACCTCTTCTCGTTTTTTTTTTTCCGGTTTTCTTCCAAAAGAGATTAGCCTGGCGGCCGTAAGTTCGGGCTCTCTTTCAGGGAGTACTCTATTGGCAACTCCCCCGGCTGAGCTTCGGCCGCAGCGGTAGTTTCTTCCAAAGGGGATGTCCGTTTTTCATATAAATCTGACACTACTGTTTTTTAGTCCTCTTTGACTGTTGTCAGGGCTCGCCGACTCTCTCTACAGAGGTCTTAGGCTATTCGACGAAGGGTTTTTTCTTCTTTGTTCTGTACGATGCTCCCGTACTAAATAGCCGGAGTCCCAGCATATGCTGGGCTGTTGGATACATGTGACCATCAGACAGTCTTCTTGGCGGTTGCTCAGAAGCCTCCGTTTTCCATTTCAGCGCACTTTACGCGCGTTGTGGGACCTTCGTGGGCAGCTGCCCGTGGGGTCTCTATGAATACTTTATGTCGGGCGGCTACTTGGTCGGACCGACATTTGTTTTTGTCAAATTCTACAAGTTTGACACTTTTGCGGCCTCTGCATCACAGTTTGGCCGAGCGGTTTTACAGGACTCTCAGCGCTCTCCCACCCGTTTTGGGAGCTCTGGGACGTCTTCATTGTAACTACGCTCCAGTGGCCCCTAGTGGATGAAGGAGAAATCAGGATTTTGGTACTTACCGATAAATCCCTTTCTCCGATTCCACAGGGGCCACTGGACGCCCGCCCAGCGCTGTTCCTCCTTGTTTTTTGCTTAACAGTTTGCAGATCACCATATGACTGCTTGTTGAGTTCGGGCTAGCCGGTTGTTTGTTAGGTTCTGTTCCAGGTTTGGTTTGCGTTATCCTGGTTTACAGGGCGTCATTAACCTCCTCTACCTTAAGGTTTGGTTTATTCCAGCTCTCCTCGGGCACAGTTTTACGTAGACTGGCTTGGAGGGGAGATGATAGGGGAGGAGCTAGCCACAGTGTGAGAATTTTAAAGTGCCAGCTCCCAATTACTGCCTACTATTTCCCCATTGTAACTACGCTCCAGTGGCCCCTGTGGAATCGGAGAAAGGGATTTATCGGTAAGTACCAAAATCCTGATATATATAATTTCTGCTATATATATTTCTGCAGCGGGGTACACTGGTATACCACAGGGAATAACATCGGGAGTGTAGAGTTGGATCTTGATCCGAGGCACCAACAGGCTAAAGCTTTGTACCCAGGATGCACTGTACCGCCTCCTCTATAGCCCTACCTCCAGGAACTGGAGCTTACTTTGTAAGTTGGTGCATGGTGGGACTGCGCTAGGCAGCCCTGAAAAGAGCTTTTTTTAGAAGACTCCAAGTGCCGCAGCACTTTCTATGTCATTCTGACATGCTGTGCTGCGGCTCCATCGCCTCACTCAGCGGCGCTGCATACTCCTGCGTCCTGGTTCCCGGGTACTTGCAGCGGGGACGCACCAGTTTCTAGGCACAGGTGGGACCCGTCGGTAAATCGTGATCCAGTCGCAGTCCCAGGAGCCGGACCGCGCCGATGGCATGGACACTGTGGCTGTACAGGGAGCCCATTATATCCACCAGGGCAGCGAGCACAGGTTGGATTTACTAAAATCTGTTTGTAATAGGCTCCACAGTACCCAGTGGTGAAGTTCAGCAGAGGGGATAAGGCACTGACCTGTAGCTCCTCCCCCAGCTCCAGGCGCCATCTGCTGCTGGTGTTCCCGCCTTGGAGCTGCATTTCTCTCCCCTTCACTCCCTACTGAGATTTTGGCGCCATCTTCACTACTAGCTGAGCTGATCTCCAGGACTGCTGGGCTCTGTCTCCTCTGTAAAACCGCCTGCCCTGTCAGCGCTGTGTTTTTACAGACACTTAAGTTTTCTACATGTCATTTTAGACAGTGTTAGATAAGAACAAGTGTACTGCTATATGAATATTTAGTACAAGTATTCTGTGATATACATCCAGTGTTTACTGTGCATTGTTATATCTGTATACATACAAATCTATTTGTAGATTTACTAGTCCAGTGCAGTTTTATTTTATTATATGTGATCATTTCTGCATTGCACCTGTGACTGAGCGTGCCTATAGCTGCTGTGTGGTTTCTATTCTGTGTATCACACGTTTTGCTATCACTATATTCTGTACCCTGGGGGGCTCAGTGCGTCAGGGTCTCATATAACATAAAGTGTGCCGCAGGATATACTGTTTGGTATTTGTCACTGTGCGTTTGTCACCTCACACTGCTTAAATCCTCTGTTTGTGCTCTGCATTTGCTGTCACATAACATGTTTTTGTTTTTTTTGCAGGTATTGTGTTTGTCTGGTTATATTGTACTGTTACGCCCCAAAGCTACATTCCCAATAATGTCTGCTACATCATGCAGTGCTGGCACCACGGATTTGACTGAGGAAAAGGTTTGAGCCGAGGGTTCAGGTACTGGGTGCCCTGCACCTTCCAGTCAGTCTGCAGCACCTGTGGTAAATCAAGACCCACCTTGGGCTGCATTTTCAAATATGCTGACTACGCTTGTAACACGGCTTAATTTTCTCTGACGTCCTAAGTGGATGCTGGGACTCCGTAAGGACCATGGGGAATAGCGGCTCCGCAGGAGACTGGGCACAACTATAAAGAAAGCTTTAGACTACTGGTGTGCACTGGCTCCTCCCACTATGACCCTCCTCCAGACTTCAGTTAGAATCTTGTGCCCGGCTGAGCTGGATGCACACTAGGGGCTCTCCTGAGCTCCTAGAAAGAAAGTATATTTAGGTTTTTTATTTTACAGTGAGATCTGCTGGCAACAGACTCACTGCAGCGAGGGATTAAGGGGAGAAGAAGCGAACCTACCTAACTGGTGGTAGTTTGGGCTTCTTAGGCTACTGGACAACATTAGCTCAGGAGGGATCGACCGCAGGACCCGACCTTGGTGTTCGTTCCCGGAGCCGCGCCGCCGGCCCCCTTACAGAGCCAGAAGCAAGAAGTGTTCCGGAAAATCGGCGGTAGAAGACTTCAGTCTTCAACAAGGTAGCGCACAGCAGTGCAGCTGTGCGCCATTGCTCCTCATGCACACCTGACACTCCGGTCACTGATGGGTGCAGGCTGCGGGGGGGGTGGGGGGGGGGGGGGGGCGCCCTGAGGGCAATATAAGACACCTTGGCTGGCAAATCTACACCATATATAGTCCTAGAGGCTATATAGGTGTAAAAATACCCCTGCCAGAATTCCAGAAAAAGCGGGAGAAGTCCGCCATCTCCCTCAGCACACTGGCGCCATTTTTCCCTCACAGCTCCGCTGGAAGGAAGCTCCCTGGCTCTCCCCTGCAGTCTACAAGCTACAGAAGGGTAAAAAAGAGAGGGGGGGGGCACTAAATTTAGGCGCAGTATATATATATATATATATATATATATATATATATAAAAAGCAGCTATAAGGGAAAACACTCATTTATAGTGGGATCCCTGTGTTATATATAGCGCTCTGGTGTGTGCTGGCATACTCTCTCTCTGTCTCCCCAAAGGGCTTTGTGGGGTCCTGTCCTCTGTCAGAGCATTCCCTGTGTGTATGCGGTGTGTCGGTACGGCTGTGTAGACATGTTTGATGAGGAGGCTTATGTGGAGGCGGAGCAGATGCCTATAAATGTGATGTCACCCCCTGCGGGGTCGACACCTGAGTGGATGGTGCTGTGGAAGGAATTACGCGACAGTGTCGAATCCTTGCATAAAAGGTTTGACGACATACCAAATGTGGGACAGCCGGCTTCTCAGCCTGTGCCTGCCCAGGCGTCTCAAAAGCCATCAGGGGCTCTAAAACGCCCGCTACCTCAGATGGCAGACACAGATGTCGACACGGATACTGACTCCAGTGTCGACGACGATGAGACTAATGTAACTTCCAGTAGGGCCACACGTTACATGATTGAGGCAATGAAAAATGTGTTGCACATTTCTGATGTTACCCCCGGTACCACAAAAAAGGGTATTATGTTTGGAGAGAAAAAACTACCAGTAGCTTTTCCTCCATCTGAGGAGTTAAATGAAGTGTGTGAAGAAGCGTGGGCTTCCCCTGATAAGAAACTGGTAATTTCTAAGAGGTTACTAATGGCGTACCCTTTCCCGCCAGAGGATAGGGCACGTTGGGAAACATCCCCTAGGGTGGATAAAGTGCTCACACGCTTGTCAAAGAAGGTGGCACTACCGTCTCCGGATACGGCCGCCCTGAAGGAATCTGCTGATAGAAAGCAGGAGGCTATCCTGAAGTCTATATATACACACACAGGTGTTATACTGAGACCAGCTATTGCTTCAGCATGGATGTGCAGTGCTGCAGCTGCGTGGTCAGATTCCCTGTCGGAAAATATTGATACCCTAGACAGGGACACTATATTGCTAACCGTAGAGCATGTTAAAGACGCACTTTTATACATGAGGGATGCACAGAGGGATATTTGCCGGCTGGCATCTAAAATTAGTGCAATGTCCATTTCTGCCAGAAGAGGGTTATGGACTCGGCAGTGGACAGGAGATGCAGATTCCAAAAGGCACATGGAAGTTCTGCCTTATAAGGGTGAGGAGTTGTTCGGGGATGGTCTCTCGGACCTCGTTTCCACAGCAACAGCTGGGAAGTCTACATTTTTACCCCATGTTCCCTCACAGCCAAAGAAAGCACCGTATTATCAGGTACAGTCCTTTCGGCCCAATAGGGGCAAGCGGGTTAAGGGCGCGTCCTTTCTGCCCAGAGGCAGAGGTAGGGGGGAAAAGCTGCAGCATACAGCCAGTTCCCAGGAGCAAAAGTCCTCCCCCGCTTCCTCTAAGTCCACAGCATGACGCTGGGGCTCCACAGGTGGAGCCAGGTACGGTGGGGGCCCGTCTCAAATATTTCAGCAATCAGTGGGCTCGCTCACGGGTGGATCCCTGGATCTTTCAAGTAGTATCTCAGGGGTACAAGCTGGAATTCGAGACGTCTCCCCCCCGCCGTTTCCTTAAATCTGCCTTGCCAACCACTCCCTCAGGCAGGGAGGCAGTGTTACAGGCAATTCACAAGCTGTATTCACAACAGGTGATAGTAAAGGTGCCCCTACTTCAACAAGGACGGGGTTACTATTCCACAATGTTTGTGGTACCGAAACCGGACGGTTCGGTGAGACCCATTTTAAATTTGAAATCCTTGAACACATATATAAAAAAATTCAAGTTCAAGATGGAATCGCTCAGGGCGGTTATTGCAAGCCTGGACGAGGGGGATTACATGGTATCACTGGACATCAAGGCAGGGCCGTCTTAACAGCAGTGTGGGCCCCTGGGCACAACAATGCACTGGGGCCCCTACCTATTCTCCAACGGTAGCGGTTGGGCGTGCAATCAGCGTCAGCTTTGATGTCCCGTGGGCGGTAGGGGGTGTTCTATCTTCAGCTCAGCATGTAGGACCTGGAGCAGTCATTTCTGCTAATTAATCCTTTACTGCACAGATGCGGCGGAGGGAACACTAAACTGTATAAGGGGCATTAGGCTGAATGAAGGGGCCCTGGTGGTAGGGGTTTTTTAATGCGCAGGGCAGGGGTGGATAGTGGAGTGGGTTTAATATTTACCATTTTCCGGTGGGAGGGCAGCTTGCTTGACTGCAGATATCTCCAGTTCCTGGAGATAGATTTCTTACCTTTGAATGGGATAAAAACACTAAAGAGTCTCACCTTTCAGGATGTTCTGGGGACTTGGGGATCAGAGTTCGGAGCAATCAGACAACGAAAATATAAAACTGTATACCAGTTTGGAGCTGGAGCAGGGACCAGCTGCTGGAAGGCTGATATCTCTGGTTCTGGGCATAGTAGAGACAAGCTGTCAGTGTTCACCAAAAGGGGAGCGTCCCAGCTTTTGGAATATACCTTCAGAAAAACTAAAAGTCAAACAGAATCCGAGATATTGGGCTGGGAAGAGCAATTAACAGGCTTGGATGGGGACCACTGCTTTGAAGTCGGATATCTCTGGTTCCCTTGGCCCGATTTTCAAAAATCTGGTACCCCTGGAAAGAGGGGACCCTCAGCTACCAGCCTAGGGCCCTTATACCTCTGGGGCCCTTGGGCAAGTGCCCATTGAGCCCATACGAAAAGACGGCCCTGCATCAAGGATGCTTACCTGCATGTCCCCATTTACCATCCTCACCAGGAGTACCTCAGATTTGTGGTACAGGATTGTCATTACCAATTCCAGACGTTGCCGTTCGGTCTATCCACGGCTCCGGGGGTCTTTACCAAGGTAATGGCCGAAATGATGATACTCCTTCGAAAGAAGGGAGTTTTAATTATCCCATACTTGGACGATCTCCTGATAAAGGCGAGGTCCAGGGAGCAGTTGATGGTCGGGGTAGCACTATCTCGGGAGGTGCTACAACAGCACGGCTGGATTCTAAATATTCCAAAGTCACAGCTGGTCCCTATGACACGTCTGCTGTTCCTGGGGATGGTTCTGGACACAGAACAGAAAAAAGTGTTTCTCCCGGAGGAGAAGGCCAAGGAGCTGTCATCTCTAGTCAGAGGCCTCCTAAAACCAAAACAGGTGTCGGTGCATCACTGCACGCGGATCCTGGGAAAGATGGTAGCTTCCTACGAAGCAATTCCATTCGGCAGGTTCCATGCAAGGACCTTTCAGTGGGACCTGTTGGACAAGTGGTCCGGATCGCATCTTCAGATGCATCGGCTGATAACCCTGTCTCCAAGGACAAGGGTGTCTCTGCTGTGGTGGCTGCAGAGTGCTCATCTTCAAGAGGGCCGCAGATTCGGCACGGATGCCAGCCTTCGAGGCTGGGGGGCAGTCACACAGGGAAGAAACTTCCAAGGACTATGGTCAAGTCAGGAGACTTCCCTGCACATAAATATTCTGGAACTAAGGGCCATTTACAATGCCCTAAGTCAGGCAAAACCCCTGCTTAAAAACCAGCCGGTACTGATCCAGTCAGACAACATCACGGCGGTCGCCCATGTAAACCGACAGGGCGGCACGAGAAGCAGGACGGCGATGGCAGAAGCCACAAGGATTCTCCGATGGGCGGAAAATCACGTGTTAGCACTGTCAGCAGTGTTCATTCCGGGAGTGGACAACTGGGAAGCAGACTTCCTCAGCAGGCACGACCTCCACCCGGGAGAGTGGGGACTTCATCCAGAAGTCTTCCAAATGATGGTAAACCGTTGGGAAAGGCCACAGGTGGACATGATGGCGTCCCGCCTCAACAAAAAGCTAGAAAAGTATTGCGCCAGGTCAAGAGACCCGCAGGCGATAGCTGTGGACGCTCTAGTGACACCGTGGGTGTACCGGTCGGTTTATGTGTTCCCTCCTCTTCCTCTCATACCAAAGGTACTGAGGATAATAAGGAGAAGAGGAGTAAGAACTATACTCATTGTTCCGGATTGGCCAAGAAGAGCTTGGTACCCGGAACTTCAAGAAATGATCACAGAGGACCCATGGCCTCTGCCGCTCATACAGGACCTGCTGCAGCAGGGGCCCTGTCTGTTCCAAGACTTACCGCGGCTGCGTTTGACGGCATGGCGGTTGAACACCGGATCCTGAAGGAAAAGGGCATTCCGGAGGAAGTCATTCCTACGCTGATTAAAGCTAGGAAAGAAGTAACGGCAAACCATTATCACCGCATATGGCGTAAATATGTTGCGTGGTGCGAGGCCAGGAAGGCCCCAACGGAAGAATTTCAGCTGGGCCGTTTCCTGCACTTTCTACAGTCAGGGGTGACTATGGGCCTAAAATTGGGTTCCATTAAGGTCCAGATTTTGGCTCTATCGATTTTCTTCCAGAGAGAACTGGCTTCACTACCTGAAGTTCAAACTTTTGTTAAGGGTGTGCTGCATATTCAGCCCCCTTTTGTGCCTCCAGTGGCACCTTGGGATCTCAACGTGGTGTTGGATTTCCTAAAGTCACATTGGTTTGAGCCACTTAAAACCGTGGAATTGAAATCTCTCACGTGGAAAGTGGTCATGTTGTTGGCCTTGGCTTCGGCCAGGCGTATATCAGAATTGGCGGCTTTGTCATGTAAAAGCCCTTATCTGATTTTCCATATGGATAGGGCAGAATTGAGGACTCGTCCCCAATTTCTCCCTAAGGTGGTATCAGCTTTTCATCTGAACCAACCTATCGTGGTGCCTGCGGCTACTAAAGACTTGGAGGCTTCCAAGTTATTGGACGTAGTCAGGGCCCTGAAAATTTATGTTTCCAGGACAGCTGGATTCAGGAAGACTGACTCGCTATTTATCCTGTACGCGCCCAACATGTTGGGTGCACCTGCTTCAAAGCAGACTATTGCTCGCTGGATCTGTAGTACGATTCAGCTTGCACATTCTGCAGCTGGACTGCCGCATCCTAAATCAGTAAAAGCCCATTCCACGAGGAAGGTGGGCTCTTCTTGGGCAGCTGCCCGAGGGGTCTCGGCTCTACAACTTTGCCGAGCAGCTACTTGGTCGGGGTCAAACACGTTTGCTAAATTCTACAAGTTTGACACCCTGGCTGAGGAGGACCTAGAGTTTGCCCATTCGGTGCTGCAGAGTCATCCGCACTCTCCCGCCCGTTTGGGAGCTTTGGTATAATCCCCATGGTCCTTACGGAGTCCCAGCATCCACTTAGGACGTCAGAGAAAATAAGAATTTACTCACCGGTAATTCTATTTCTCGTAGTCCGTAGTGGATGTTGGGCGCCCATCCCAAGTGCGGATTGTCTGCAATACTTGTGTATAGTTATTGTTTAACTAAAGGGTTATTGTTGAGCCATCTGTTGAGAGGCTCAGTTGTTATCATACTGTTAACTGGGTATTGTATCACGAGTTATACGGTGTGATTGGTGTGGCTGGTATGAGTCTTACCCGGGATTCAAAATCCTTCCTTATTGTGTCAGCTCTTCCGGGCACAGTATCCTAACTGAAGTCTGGAGGAGGGTCATAGTGGGAGGAGCCAGTGCACACCAGTAGTCTAAAGCTTTCTTTATAGTTGTGCCCAGTCTCCTGCGGAGCCGCTATTCCCCATGGTCCTTACGGAGTCCCAGCATCCACTACGGACTACGAGAAATAGAATTACCGGTGAGTAAATTCTTATTTTAATTGACATACGTCAGGAATCCTGGTCATCTCCAGGAAAGAAGTTTTCCCTGTCTAAAAAGATGCTAGCTTGTTATCCTTTCCCTGCGGAGTTGAGTAACAAGTGGGAAACTCCACCGCCGGTGGACTCTCATGTCGCCCATCTTGTGGTATCATCTACTCTGCCTGTCACCACTGTCAACTCACTGAAGGAACCGACAGATAAGCGTGTGGAGGGATGCCTAAAGTCTATTTACACACTTACCGGTGGTGTACATAGACCCACTATGGCTGCCTCTTGGGCGGCAAAAGGAATTGAAGCATGGGTTCAGGCAATTGAGGATGAGCTGCCGCAGGATTTTTGTGACACTGCCAGACAATATCTGTCGTAGATTACCACAGCCTCTCACTATATTCAGGAGGCGGCCTCTGATGCAGGGGTCATGGCGGCCAAGGCATCTACTACGTCTGTCCTGGCTCACCGGATTTTGTGGTTAAGGTCCTGGAAAGTGGACCTAGACTTTCAAAGAAGACATACTATTTGGGGAGGATCTAAACAAGATTGTTACTGACTTGGCGACGGCCAAGACTGCATTTCTCCCTAGTACTAATCCTTCTGCTCCGAAGGCTAAGAGTACAACTTTTCGTTCCTTTTGACCTCCAGGTAAAGCAAAACGTCAGGCGTACCCAAGACAGGCTCGTACTTCCAAAACCACTAAGCCCAAATCTAAACAATCCTGGGCCGCCCACCAGCCTGCTTCCAAACAAGAAAAGCCTGCTGCATGATGGGGTGGACCTCCCCCTGGGGGACCCAAGGGTGGGGGGCTGACTTCTGCAGTTCACCCAGGCCTGGTTAAAGACCACTTCAGACACCTGGGTGTGGGAAGTTGTCTCTCACGGGTACACAATCTTTTCAAGCGACGTCCTCCTCGCCAGTTCTGTTCAAAGGTTATCCCCTTGGATCTGTTGAAAGTGCAAGTTCTACACCTGGTTGTACAATCCCTCGTGGAAACAGGAGTGGTGGTGCCGGTACCTCTGTCCCAGAGAGGCAGAGGTTACTATTCGACCCTGTTTCTTGATCTGAAACCAAATGGGTCTCTCCGGCCTATCCTCAACCTCAAATCTTGAACAAGTTTGTGAGAGTGTCCAAATTCTGTATGGAAACACTGCGCTCTATTTTGCTGGCCATGGAACCCGAGAATTATATGGTATCCCTGGACATACAGGATGCTTACCTGCCATTTTGCATCAGCAATATCTGCGGTTTGCTATTGGCAACCTTCATTTCTGCTGCGGGGTACACTGGGCTCCACAGGGAATGACATTGGGGTGTACAGTAGGATCTTGATCTGAGGCACCAACAGGATAAAAGCTTTGACTGTTCCCAGAATGCATAGCGCTGCCTCCTCTATAACCCCGCCTCCGTGCACAGGAGCTCAGTTTTGTAGTTGGTGCCATGCAGTGCAGGCATACAACAGGTGGGCTGCTCCAGCAGCCCTCAGAAGAGCTTTTTAAAGTGAAAAATGAAGACTTCAAGTGCTGCAGCAGAGGCACTGTAAGTGTTAGATGTCAGTCAGCTCCTGCTGCAGCTCCATCACCTCCCCCAGCGGCGCTGTATACTCCCGCGCCCTGGTTGCCGGTTACTTACAGCGGAGGCTCCGGTTCTTCCTCGTCAGTCACACACACCACCGCTGCACTCCTGGATCACGTGGGAGGAAGTAAGAGGGTCCCCCAGGTGGGACCCGCTGGGAAATCGCGAACCGGCACGGCCGATGGGAGGCAGGCCACACATGCTGGCATGGACACTGTGGCAGTACAGGGACCCCACTAGAC
Source organism: Pseudophryne corroboree (assembly GCF_028390025.1). Classification (NCBI taxonomy): domain Eukaryota; kingdom Metazoa; phylum Chordata; class Amphibia; order Anura; family Myobatrachidae; genus Pseudophryne; species Pseudophryne corroboree. Next base: position 848,394,592 of record NC_086444.1, on the reverse strand, counting down.
CACCAGGGCAAGGGCAAAGGTCGGTTTTATTAAAAACCGTTTATTATATAGCCCACAGTACCCTGTGGTGAAGTCCAGCAGGGGGAAAAGGCTTTGACCTGTAGCCTTTCCCCCAGCCCCAGGGGGCGCCACTTAAAGTAAATGTTCCCGCCCTGGAGCTGCATGTCTCTCTCTCCCTCACTGTCAGCGTTTGGGCACCATTAGGACAAGCTGTGCTGATCTTGGGACTGTTTGGGCAAATCCTCCTCTGTAAAGCCGCCTGCATGTCAGCGCTGTGCATTTTACAGGACACTTAAGTATTCTACGTGTCTGCTGACAGTGTTAGTTAAGAAAGAGTGCATTTAGTCAGGGTTATATAGTACAAGTACCCTGTGATATACATCCAGTCTTTACTGTGCATTGTTATATCTGTTGAGTGTATAGCTATACTTAAATTACTCTGTATTGCTAGTCCAGTGCAGTTTTATTGCATGTCATTATTTCTGCATTGTTCAATGTGACTCTGTGTGTGTGCATATAGCTGCTGTGTGACCTCCATTTTGTGTATCTCACTCAGATTGCTATCCCTATATTCTATAACCTGAGGGGGCTACGTGCGTCACGGTTATTATCTAATATAGGTGTTTCACAAGATATACTTATTGTGTATTTTTATCTGTTAATTTTAGTCACCATATACCTCTGGAATTCTCTGCTTGTGCCTACACAGGGGGTACTTGTCAGGTATTGTGCTGCTGATATTGTACTGGGTTGCCTTGCATTGAGCTTTCAGATATGTCAGCTATAAGGGGCAACGGAGCTGGGGCTGATCCCACATTGCGTGGTGGTGACGCTGCAGACACGTTTGAGAATATAGCTGCTGGAGGTTCTGGTTCTGGGGTGTTAAGTTCGTTTAACTTACAGGAAGAAAAAGCAATACCTTAAATACAGAAATGTTCAGGCTGCTGCTACCTCTAATCATGTGTGTGTTAAACCTCTATGAAATGCGTACACGTTGCGTAAGCACACCGTCACGCTGTAAGCACAAAATAGCTACACGTGCGGCCTATACACTTTAACCCCTAACAGGAAAGGAATGCTACACCAATTGTATATGTTATGTTGTCCATAATTCCCACACATTATCAACCTTGCTGACCCCCTGGGCCGCAGCTCTCCAGCCTGAACCTTGGCTGCCAAACGCCTCCCACTTGTGCACTTGGCTCCAATTGCAGACTTTTTATAGACAATCCTCAAATGCACAAGGGAAAACGGTGAAAGTCCTTACCGAGTGCTTTCACTCACTCCTGCCCCCGCTGGCCTGTACTCCGACCCACTCCAACAGTGGAAAACCCGATGTACCCAACCTTGGGCTACTATCAGACCCTTCAGCACCGTAATGTCTTTCGGTGGAGGTTCTGTTGGAATATTTTCCTGAGAGGGCCAGCGAAAAATTCCTTTTCGGTATCTTTCCACTGGAATTTTTATAGGGTGAGAAACATGCTATCTATCACCCTTTCCAGTGGACGCCCACCAGGGAGATTTCTTGAAGAAAATCAGCGAAAAACCCCTTGTTTACACAATCACGTCTGCATATGCTTTCCAAAGCGCATATGACACACCTGCGCAAATGGCATCACGTTGCGTATAACACACGGACGTGCGGTCCAATCGCACGGCCTATAGATACTAGTTATCTATATGCCCTACGATCACGTGAGTCGAATTTAAGCCGCACTCCTCAGCCGGAGCGTAACACTAAACACTTCACAAATCACAATCTATTACGCTCCTCCAACACGTTTTAGTACGTGCCAAACTTCGTTAAATGCGTTAGGTTGCGACCCTTCTCGCAGCTGAGCCCCTTCTAGCTCAGGCGTTTTGTCCACGGGATCTCGACTTCCGGGGTTCAATACGTTCACTCCTACTTTCAGCTCACACAAATACACAATGTTTTTCTGTACAGAAAAATATCACTCCCTTTGACTGATAGCCTGTTCCAGAGGTAGTACACTTTAAACAAAATATTATAATAAGCTGCTTTTAAAATCGGATAGTTATGTGCTATAGTATGAATGTATTCTATCCGGCCTTAAATGTAACTGCTATTGTGCGGTTATAACTTGCGCTCGCAACTCTACGCAACTTCGCGTAAACACGCGACCGTGCGTGTCCCTACGCCACGTGCGTGCTCCTGTATGCTTTCCTCGCGTACCGTACCACGTGTACAAACGTGCGTTCGCAACTAAATAAACCACACTATCTCGATAAATGTGAGCAACAAAACAAATACCATTGCTCACTAACACAACACACAATTGTTCCTTACATTCGCCGGAAGTCACCCACAAAGATGGTCCTCTTTTGAATGTATTCCTAAACATTTAGGCTGGAACTGCATTTTGTGTTTTTATAATTACTCCCTTAACACACTAATTCAAATATATAGCAAATAAATGTATCCGATTTTACACAGATCTACAATGACTATTATAACATATGGCAACAATATGTAAGAATGTATGTAAAGTATCGGTACCCTTTTGTGTGTGCTTTCGCGCCAAAAGTTACACACAAAAAATAAATGGCTTTCTTCCTGTTTATCCCTTGGTTCACACCAGCACCTCTAAGACTATACAGCACAGACGGTCTAACAACACAAGATAGTTTTGAACACAATGTAAGGTTACTTAAGATGCGTCTTCACCCTTTGTTGCTAGATCAAAGTCTATGTGGCTTACAAGTCTGTAAGTATGTGGTGAACCAGACAGCCCCCAAATGTTAAGTTCATTTAACTTACAGGAAGAAAAATCAATACCTTAAATACAGAAATGTTCAGGCTGCTGCAACCTCTAATCGTGTGTGTGTTAAACCTCTATGAAATGCATACACATTGCGTAGGCACACCGTCACGCTGTAAGCACAAAATAGCTACACGTGCAGCCTATACACTTTAACCCCTAACAGGAAAGGAATGCTACACCAATTGTATATGTTATGTTGTGGTCCAACGCAGCAACAAATATTTACTTAAAAGGGGGTTCACAGAGAAATACAACAATACAAGAGAAAAAGGCTACAACCAATGGATACATACGTTTGTTCGCCTGCGCCACCCGATTCCGGTCCTCAGTCAATCTGGATAGATGACCTTTAGAGAATATACTGGGGCCGGCCAGGAGGCTTGGCTTTTATACAAGAGTCCAAAGCATGAAACAAAGGAAACTGTAATCTCTTCATCCATAGGTTAAAGGGCTGGTCATTTACAGTACATGAGGGGTCATAGGTCGGTTTGAATAGGTGGCCGATGCCTGGTCCAGGTGCACTTGCAGATGTCCTCCACTGGTTTCCCGCCGAATATCAAGAGTACAGTAAATATAGTGTAATATTAATATTGTACTCCTGCACATATCTATGCGCAGGAGCGTGCTACATTCTGCAAACTGCAATCGGAATATTGCCCTTGAAATACTGTACAGCTGGATACCAAACACCACCTCCTAACTTAATTTCTGTCCCCTTATATATCCTGTAAAGTTGAATCCCTCTGTTGTTATACCTCTGAAGCAAATGTAACTTGCTGGTGTGGTGCATGCAGGCTATGTGTAAATTATGCACTATGTGGATTAAATATCAGATATGTCTTTGTGGCTTTTCCATGCGAGTCGTATGCTACCGTATTTACTCATTCCAAACGCTAATACGCAGGACTTTGTGAGCCAATATACGCAATATACGAGTATGCGCATGCACGGCAGAACAAGCACACGCACGGAGGCCACTCTGTGGGGTGTTTGCACGTGTTTTAAACTTCGACAGTGGGTTCCTTACCCCCCAGTGGGACCGTAGCAACGGGGGTTCAAAATGACCTGCCTTGGGCTACGTTTTTCACGCTCTTGAGTACGCTAGTAGCTAGACTTGCACCCCCTATGGGACCTCCTGTGCCGGTACAACCGCTTATGGTCCCTGCGGTTAATTCGCCATGGGCAGATCAACTGTCCTCTCAGTTACAGCAATCGAACCAATCACTGACTAAACAGAAATCTAACCCTCACCCGCCTAAGACCTCTAAGCAGGCTATTACTTCCTCACAATCCACCAATGTCCCAGACACCTCGTCTTATGAGGATGGCGTATATAAGATCCTGATGCTTCTGATGGGGAATCTGTTTCACAGGTGGATGTTCCTGACTTGTTGGAGGCTATCAGGCTAATTCTTCAAATTACTGATGACCCAGAGCCGGATGCTGCCCCTAAGAAACCGGACAGGTTTAAACATCAGAAAGTAGTTAAACAAGTTTTACCTCATTCTGACCATTTAGTTGACATACGTCAGGAATCCTGGGAAAATCCAGGAAAGAAATTCACGCCTCACAGGAAGATGCTGGCTCGCTATCCCCTCGCGGCGGAGCTAAGTAGAAATTGGGAGACACCCCCGCCAGTGGATGCGCAGGTGGCGCGGCTGGTGGTATCCTCTGCTCTGCCCGTAACTACCGTCATGTCTCTGAAAGAACCGATGGATAAGCGTGTGGAGGGTTGTTTAAAGGCGATTTACACTCTAACGGGTGCTGCACATCGGCCCACCATTGCAGCAACATGGGCTGCAGAGGCTATTGAAGCGTGGGCTCAGGACTTGGAAGCTTTATGTCTTCCAACACTTCTGTTCATGCTAGACAATGTCTTGTATATTGTCACAGATTCTCATTATGTTAAGGAGGCGGCTTCTGATGCTGGTATTCTGGCGGCCAAGGCTTCTACTACGTCCATACTGGCTCGCCGGATTCTCTGGCTGCGGTCCTTAGTGGTCATTCCGAGCTGTTTGCACAGCTGCAAAAAACTGTTAGTGAGCGAACGCTATGCCGCCTCCCACTGGGAGTGTATTTTAGCTTAGCAGAAGTGCGAACGAAAGGATCGCAGAGCAGCTACAAAATAACTTTGTGCAGTTTCAGAGTAGCTTCAGACCTATTCAGCGCTTGCGATCACTTCAGACCATTCAGTTCCTGTTTTGACATCACGAACATGCCCTGCGTTTGCCCAGCCACGCCTGCGTTTTTCCTGGTATGCCTGCATTTTTTTGAACACTCCCTGAAAACGGTCAGTTGACACCCAGAAACACCCTCTTCCTGTCAATCACTCTGCGGCCAGCAGTGCGACTGAAAAGCTTCACTAGACCTTGTGTGAAACGACATCGTTTGTTGCATTAGTACGACGCGCGTGCGCATTGTGCCACATACGTATGCGCAGATGCGCCGTTTTTTGCCTGATCATTGTGCAGTGAACGAATGCAGCTAGCGAACAACTTGGAATGACCCCCCTGGTTCGTGGATCTGGACTCTGAGAAAACCCTGGAGGTGCTCCCTTTTAAGGGAGACATTCTTTTCGGAGAAGACCTCAACAATATAGTGGCTGACTTAGCTTCTGCTAAAACAGCATGTCTACATAGTACTGCTCCTTTGGTACCGAAGGCTAAGAGTACTTCCTTTTGCTCTGTTCGTCCTTCAGGGAAAGCAAAGGGTCAGGCGTACCCGAAACAGGCTCGCACTTCCAAACCTACTAAGCCCAAACCCAAACGGGCCTGGGCCGCCCGTCAGCCGGCTTCCAAGACTGACAAGCCTGCCACATGAAGGGGCGAGCCTCCCTCTGGGGGATCCCAGGGTGGGGGGCCGACTTCTAGGGTATACCCAGGTATGATTGAAGACCACTTCCGATGCCTGGGTACGGGAAGTCGTCACTCGAGGTAATGCCATATCCTTCAAAAATCGTCCCCCTCATCGATTCTGCCTGACAGACTTCCCTTCGGATCAGGTGAAGGCAAAAACTCTTCATTCGGTGGTACAGTCCCTCTTGGACACAGGAGTGGTAGTACAGGTGCCTCTGGCTCAGAGAGATAAGGGGTACTATTCACCGCTGTTCCTAGTCCCGAAACCAAATGGGTCTTCCCGGCCCATTCTCAACCTCAAGTCCTTGAACAAATTTGTGAGGGTCTCCAAGTTTTGTATGGAAACTCTTCACTCTATTGTTCTGGCCTTGCAACCAGGGGATTATATGGTCTCCCTGGACATTCAGGATGCTTACCTGCATATTCCTATTGCAATGTCGCATCAGCAACACCTGAGGTTTGCGGTTGGCAACCTCCATTACCAATTTTGGGCGTTACCTTTTGGTTTGACCAAGGTCATGGCGGTAATGACGGCTGTACTCCTCCGTCAAGGGGTCAGGAGTCTACCGTACCTGGATGACTTGTTGATCCTGGCAAATTCCCCAGTAATTCTCGTACGCCATTTGGATCTGACAATCCAGCTTCTGCAAGCCCACGGGTGGCTCATCAACTGGAAGAAATCTTCCCTGGTCCCTGCTCAGAGCATGGTGCACCTGGGGGCATTGTTGGACACTCACAACCAGAGGTTGTTTTTGTCTCCGGAGAAAGTCCTGAAGCTTCAGGACAGGATTCGATGCTTCCTATCTCTTCCGCAAGTGTTGATACATTCGGCGATGCAAGTGCTAGGTCTCATGGTGTCGGCTTTCGACATAGTGGAGTATGCTCAATTTCATTCCTGCCCTTTGTAGAAGTTGATTCTTGCCAAGTGGGATGGCCTGCCTCACCGGATCAGGTCTCAAATGATCTCCTTGTCTCCGGAGGTCCGTCTGTCACTGAGCTGGTGGCTTCAGGACCGATTAAGCAGGGGTCGTCCTTTCTGGATCTCCAACTGGGTCCTTCTGACGACGGATGCCAGTCTGAGAGGTTGGGGTGCGGTGTTGGAGCAACACTCCCTTCAGGGTCGGTGGACCAAGGAGGAGTCTCTCCTCCCGATAAATATTCTGGAATTGTGGGCGGTGTTCAACTCACTGAACTTGGCCCAGCATTTAATACAGCACAGACCTGTTCAAGTACAGTCGGACAACACCACCACAGTGGCTTAAATCAATCATCAAGGCGGCACTCGAAGCCGCATGGCAATGAGGGAAGTATCACGGATTCTTCAGTGGGCGGGACGCCATCTGCCAGCCATATCGGCAGTGTACATTCCCGGCGTCCTAAACTGGGAAGCGGACTTTCTCAGTCACCAGGACATACACGCCGGAAAGTGGAGCCTCCATCCAGAAGTGTTTCAACTCCTCGTGGACAGGTGGGGCATTCCAGATGTGGACCTGATGGCATCTCGACACAATCACAAGGTTCTGGTCTTTGGAGCAAGGACAAGGGATCCTCAAGCAGGGTTCGTGGACGCACTGGCAATTCCATGGAACTTTCAGCTGCCATACGTGTTTCCTCCGGTGTCACTTCTGCCCAGAGTAATAAGGAAGTTAAAGCAAGAAGGTGGAATCCTACTTCTGGTCGCTCCAGCGTGACCCAGACGGCACTGGTTCTCAGACCTTCAGGGTCTCTCGATAGAGCGTCCCCTTCTACTTCCACAAAGCCCAGATCTCCTCGTTCAGGGCCCCTGTGTATATCGGGATTTAGCCCGGTTGGCTTTGACGGCGTGGCTCTTGAAGCTTCTGTCTAGAGGGCCAAAGGATTTTCTGAGGTGGTCATTCAAACCATGTTGAAGGCCCGGAGGCTGGCTTCTGCTCGGATTTACCATAGGGTCTGGAATTCTTACTTTGCTTGGTGTGCATCTAACAATTATGATGCTTACAAGTTTAGTACAGCCAAACTTTTGGCCTTTCTACAACAGGGCCTGGACCTGGGCCTGCGTCTGGCCTCCATCAAGGTTCATATTTCTGTCTTGTCGGTTTGTTTCCAGAGAAAAATTGTGACTTTACCTGATGTGCATACTTTCACTCAGGGTGTGTTGCGGATTCAACCTCCTTATACCCCGCCTGTGGCCCCTTGGGACTTGTCGGCGGTTAAGGAGGCATTGCAAGGGTCTCCGTTTGAGCATCTTGAATCTGCAGACCTTAAGTGGCTTTCTCTTAGGGTATTGTTTCTGCTGGCCATTTCCTCTGCTAGACGGGTTTCGGATTTGGGTGCCTTGTCTTGTAGGTCACCATATCTGATTTTTTACTGTGATCGGGTGGTTCTTAGAACACGTCCCGGGTATTTACCTAAGGTGGTGTCGTCTTTCCACCTTAATTAGGAGATCGTGGTTCCGGCCTTTGCCTCTCCTGGCTTGTCTTCCAAAGAGCGGTCTTTGGATGTGGTACGGGCTCTCCGTATCTATGTGAAGTGGACAGTTCCCATTAGGAAGTCTGATTCTCTCTTTGTACTGTTTGATTTTCACAAACGTGGCTGGCCTGCTCACAAGCAGACCCTGGCCAGATGGATTAGAATGGTGATTGCACATGCTTATGTATAGGCTGGCCTTCCAGCTCCTGCTACCACCAAAGCCCATTCTACTCGGTCTGTTGGACCTTCTTGGGCGGCGCGATGTGGTGCGACCCTAGAACAATTGTACAAGGCGGCTACATGGTTCTCAGTGAAAGCGTTCATAAGGTTCTATGCCTTCGATACTTCCGCCTACCAGGATGCTTCCTTTGGACGCCGGGTACTTGTGCCCGCAACAGTGCGTCCCCTCCCATGAGGAACTACTTTAGGACATCCCCAATGTCATTCCCTGTGGAGCCCCCAATGTCATTCCCAGTGTACCCCGCAGCAGAAAATTAGATTTATGGTAAGAAATTACCATTGTTAAATCTCTTTCTGCGAGGTACACTGGGCTCCACAAAGCGCCCACCCTGACGCACTTAGCTTCTTTGGGTTGGTATGGCATTAGCCGCTGACACTTTCTCCTGTCGTGAGAATGTATGTGGCTACTAACGGTTGTCGTCTCTTTTGTCTGCTACTGCATTGGACTGATTAACAAAAACTGCATGGGTTATAGAGGAGGTGGCGCTATGCATTCTGGGAACAGTCAAAGCTTTGAGCCTGTTGGTGCCTCGGATCAAGATCCTACTCTACACCCCAATGTCATTCCCTGTGGAGCCCAGTGTACCTCGCAGAAAGAGATTTAACAACGGTAAGTTCTTACCATAAATCTTGTTTTTCAATTCCAAGCTTTACCGTTTGGACTGGCCACGGCAACTCGGATTTTCACCAAGGTCATGGCCGTGATGACGTCTTTCCTCCATCGTCAGGGAATCAGGATCCTGCCGTATCTGGACGACTTGCTGATTCTGGCAAACTCCCGAGAGGTCCTCCGCAGTCAACTGGAGATGTTGGTCCAATTCCTACAAGCACACCGGTGGCTCATCAATTGGAAGAAGTCCTCGCTGGTCTCTGCTCGGAGCATGGTGCACCTGGGGGCGCTGCTGGACACACACAGCCAAAGACTGTTTCGGTCTCCGGAGAAGGTCCTGAAACTTCAGGACAAGATCAGATACTTCCTCTCTCGCCCAAGAGTGTCGGTACACTCGGCGATACAAGTAGTAGGCCTCATGGTGTTGGCTTTCGACATGGTAGAGTACGCTCAATTTCATTCCCGCCCTCTGCAGAGGTTAATCCTTTCCAAATGGGAGGGCCTGCCTCATCGGATCAGGTTTCAAATGATAAATTACAAATGTAACCAGCGCTCTACTTATCCGGATATTTGGAGGGTGGCAGCAATACGTGATTGGGGCTAAACCCAAAGCCTCTAGAAAATTACTAAATGACTTCATCCTGTATCCTGCGATCTGCGTAGCGACCGTTTGTGATGTTGCCATGCGGAAGTGTGTAATTGGATCTCTGCAGTGATACTGAAGCACCCCCCTCTGCGGAGCTCTACAACAACTTCCATGTAAAACACACTAAAGACACAGGAGGAACTACGGAAGAAGTTTGAGTCACATGGCCGAGAGGTGCAAGACCAGGAAGCAGAGTACCGATTAACAGCCACAAGGAAGACCGAGCACAGAAGTGGAAGCGGACGCTGGGATTCAAGCGCAGGAGATAAGGTAACAGTTCCGTAAGAGGGGAGGTACGCGGCGGACTGTCCCTTTGTGGGTCCCGAAGCCAGCGCTACTTTCCCCCCAGAGACGCGACCGCGTCCCTCGGACCCGGCGGGCGGTGGACGTCTGTGGACGCAGGCGCCTCCCGCCGTCCGTGGTAGAGGTGACAAGCGGAGAGTCCGGAGCGAACGGTTAACTTGTTCCCTGGTCACCTTGTCCCCCCGCTATCCAGTCAGGGGTACCCCTTAGTGTTGCTACCACTGCCGGACCAGAACCTGCCTCTGAAAAGAGGAGAACTTTTAACATCTATAACAGACTCTCCAACCCCAAGTCCCGACTGATCACAAGAGCTCCCATTCCCTTTGGGATTGTGTTGTATTATTCCACACAGTGTAGAATTCCAACAGTGCATTTAACGAGGTGGGACGCCACACTCTATTGCACTAGACTTTGGACTCAGAACTTGTATTTGACCTACTTCATACCCTAGAAGAAAATGGAGTGACAATTCTTAGCGCTCTTTACAAACAAAAATATGGTGACAGCCTTCAAATGACAATAAAAAGAATACCACCGTTCTTTCAAATACAAACTTCCAAAGACACAATATGTCAATTTGAAAATGGCGCTCCTTTCTGTTCGTTTTGTTCCTCAAAAAGAAAGAAAGAAATACATCATAGTGTAGTATATTCTAAATTGACAATTCCACCTTTTATGGCAGAAAAAGGAATTTTATATCGTGGTTTATATAAAACTTTTCCTCAAGCTAATTGACATCAGGGCACCTTCCAACCTCCAATAAATCCCTAACACGGGGTTCGTGTAATATTGCCCAAAGTGATAAATAGATGGTAACAAATCCGTCACACCCGTGTTGGTCACCTTATGGTAATGTGATTACCTCTATATACCCCTCAAACAAATGAGGTCTATACGTGTGGATATTTCACCCAGCAAAAACAACATGGGAATTGTCCGAAATAATGGATAGATAGTAACAAATCCGTCACACCCGTGTGGATCACCTTATGGTAATGTAATTACCTCTATATACCCCTCAAACCAATGAGGTCTATGTGTGTGGATATTTCACCCGGCAGAAACGGAACACGGGAATTCCTTAAAAGCAGATTCTTTTATTTCACTCCTCCAAATAAACTTGTAAAAAAAGAGGATACTCACATAGCATAATACTGTTTTTTTGGGAGTATCTACATACAAGACAGACAATTAAAATTACATTTAAAAGGGGGATCTCTAATGAGTCAAAACGCCTACCAGATGGCAAACACACAGTGCAGGGAAGCAAAATCCGGTGAGCAGGACTGGATTGCCGCAAGGAGTAACCGGGACTCTAAGAGGACTTTCAGTTTTTGCTTCCCTGCTTTTAAAGAATTCCCGTGTTCCGTTTCTGCCGGGTGAAATATCCACACGCATAGACCTCATTGGTTTGAGGGGTATATAGAGGTAATTACATTACCATAAGGTGATCCACACGGGTGTGACGGATTTGTTACTATCTATCCATTATTTCGAACAATTCCCATGTTCTGTTTTTGCTGGGTGAAATATCCACACGGGTGTGACGGATTTGTTACCATCTATTTATCACTTTGGGCAATATTACACGAACCCCGTTTTAGGGATTTATTGGAGGTTGGAAGGTGCCCTGATGTCAATTAGCTTGAGGAAAAGTTTTATATAAACCACGATATAAAATTCCTTTTTCTGCCATAAAAGGTGGAATTGTCTATCTAGAATATACTACACTATGATGTATTTATTTATTTCTTTTTGAGGAACAAAACGAACAGAAAGGAGCGCCATTTTCAAATTGACATATTGTGTCTACTTCATACCCTGCAATTGTATATATTGCTTTATTGTTTACATTTATCTTTATCATTATTTTTTTTTATTTTCTTCTTCTCTTCCTTTTTTCACTAGTTTGCGTGTATGCAAATTATTGCTTTGTATCACTTATTATAGTAGATTAAATACTTATATCCCAGTTACTGTCTTATTGCTCATAAGATTAACACCATCATTATTCAGGCGCAGTTGTGAAACCCCTGTGAACTCAAATGATCTCCTTGACTCCGGAGGTCCGTTTGTCACTGAGCTGATGGCTACAGGACCAACAATTGGGAAGTGGCCGTCCCTTCTGGATCTCCAACTGGGTCCTCCTGACAACGGGGCGCAGTGTTGGAGCAACACTCTTTCCAGGGTTGGTGGACCAGGGAGGAGTCTCTCCTCTCGATAAACATTCTGGAATTGCAGGCATTGTTCATTGCCCTGCCTTTGGTACAGAACTGGCATGTTCCAAGTACAATCATACAACGCCACTACGGTGGCGTACATAAATCATCAGGGCGGCACTCGAAGCCGCATGGCAATGATGGAAGTGTCAAAAATCCTCCAATGGGCAGAACGGCATCTACCATATCGGCAATGTTCATTCTGGGAGTCCTCAACTGGGAAGCAGACTTCCTCAGTCGTCAGGACGTGCATGCTGGAGTGGAGTGTTCATCTGGAAGTCTTTCAACTCCTCGTGGACAAATGTGGCCTACCAGATGTAGACCTGATGGTGTCTCGACACAATCACAAGGACAAGGGATCCTGAAGCAGTGTTCATGGACGCACTGGCGATTCCATGGAACTTTCGGCTACCTTACGTGTTCCCTCCGGTGTTACTCCTGCCCAGGGTAATACGGAAGTTCAAGCAAGAAGGAAGAATACTACTTCTAGTTGCTCCAGCGTGGCCCAGATGCATTGGTTCTCAGACCTGCAGGGTCTATCGATAGAGTGTCCTCTTCTACTTCCTCAACGCCCAGACCTCCTTGTTCAGGGCCCTTGTGTCTACCAGGACCTGGCCGGACTGGTTTTGACTGTGTGGCTCTTGAAGCTACACTCCTGAGAGCAAAAAGATTCTCTGAGGAGGTCATTCAAACTATGTTGAAAGCCCATAAACCAGCTTCGGCTCTGATTTATTACAGGGTCTGGAATTCTTACTTCACCTGGTGTGCTGCTAAGAATTATACATATACTTTCAGAACTTCCAGGCTTCTGGCTTTTCTACAACAAGGCCTAGACTTGGGCCTTCGTCTGGCCTACCTCAAGGTCCATATATCTGCCTTGTCTGTGTGATTTCAGAGAAAAATTGCGTCTGTTCCTGACGTTCACACTTTCACTCAGGGTGTTTATACGGAGTCAACCTCCCTATGTCCCTCCTGTGGCTCCATGGGATCTGTCTGTTGTTCTGAATGCCCCACAAGAGTTTCCATTTGAACCTCTTGAGTCTGTGGACCTTAAATGTTTTACGCTTAAGGTCGTATTTCTATTGGCTCTTGCCTCTGGTGTGAGGGTGTCGGACTTAGGTGATTTGTCCTGTCGTCCACCCTTTCTGATTTTTTCACCGTGACCGGGCAGTTCTTCGAACTTGCCCAGGTTATTTGCCTAAGGTGGTATCATCATTTCACCTTAACCAGGAGATTGTGGTTCCGGCCTTCATCTCTTCTGGTTTGTCCTCCAAAGAAAGATCTTTGCATGTGGTACTGGCTCCCCGTATTTATGTGGAAGGGACTGCCTCTATCAGGAGGTCAGATTCCCTTTTTGTACTTTTTGGTTTTCACAAACGTGGCTGGCCTACGAATAAGCAGACCTTAGCCAGATGGATTAGAATGGTGATTGCACAAGCCTATGCGCAGGCTGGGCTCCCAGCTCCTGCTGCTATCAAAGCCCAGTGTACTCGGTCTGTTGGACCTTCTTGGGGAGCCCGCCGTGGCGCGTGGTCCTCAGTGAACACGTTCATCAGGTTCTATGCCTTTGATACTTCCACCTCCCAGGATGCTTCCTTTGGACGCCGGGTTTTTGTGCCCGCTACAGTGCGTCCCCTACCATGAGGAACTGCTTTAGAACATCCCCAATGTTATTTCCTGTGGAATACCAGTGTACCCCACTGAAGAAAAGGAGATTTATGGTAGACTTACCATTGTTAAATCTTTTTCTGCAAAGTACACTGGATTCCACAGGGCGCCCACCCTGACTCACTTAGCTTCTTTGGGTTTGTATGGCATTAGCCGCTAGTCTCTTCTCCTGTCATGAGAATGTGGGTCTATGTGACTAACATCTACCATCTTTCTTACCTGCTACTACATTGGACTGGTTAACGAAACTGAGCTCCAGTGCCTGGAGGCGGGGCTATAGAGGAGGTGGTGCAGTGCTTGGAACAGTCAAAGCTTTAGCCTGTTGGTGCCTCGGATCAAGATCCAACTCTACACCCCTGATGTTATTCCCTGTGGAATCCTGTGTACCTCGCAGAAAGAGATTTAACAATGGTAAGTCTACCATAAATCTTTTTTTTTCCTTAGATTCTAGAAAACAGAATACTGGTAAGCTATACTTGCAGGCATTTGTTAGCCTCCAAAAATATTTGGGTCTCCGTTTGTAGAAGCTGGGGAGGACTGGTAAAGCTGTGGACCTGGCTCAAGCACCTAAAGATCACTCAGCTGACAATTACCCGCAGCCTGATAAGTGAGGACGTTCGGCTTTAAGAACTTCATCTCACGGCATCCAAGTTATTGCTTACGGGTTCACTACGGCTGGCCGGCGGTCGGGCTCCCGGCGACCAGCATCCCGGCGCCGGGAGCCCGACCGCCGGCTTACCGACAGCTTGGCGAGCGCAAATGAGCCCCTTGCGGGCTCGCTGCGCTCGCCACGCTACGGGCACGGTGGCGCGCTAAGCGCGCCACACTATTTTATTCTCCCTCTATGGGGGTCGTGGACCCCCACGAGGGAAAATAAGTGTCGGTATGCCGGCTGTCGGGCTCCCGGCGCCGGTATACTGAACGCCGGGAGCCCGACCGCCGGCAAACAGAAGACCACCCATTGCTTACCACCGGGGGAGAACCAGGCTTAACGAACACGGCTTTCTGGATGCGGGCAGAGCGGCATACTATACCAGGTGCTCCACCAGCAGTAATGTTACAAACAAGAGTTACTAAGTATTTGGACTTTTGAAACTGTTACAATAGTGACTGCTATTCATTGAGAAACAAACAGCTGCAACAAAGTGCTGTATAATACTCTACAGAGTCGGTTTATGATCCGGATTATCTTGAGGCAGTATATCAATCTATATACTGTTCATATAGATTTTATTAATTGTTTACGTATGTGTTTTAGATAATGTTATAAAGTAAAAATATTTTTATTTCAACCTACTGGCAATTCCATACCTAATATTTTTTTTAAATATATATTTTTTTATTTGTTTTTCTGCGCAATCCTTTATATCAGGGGTGGGGAACCTTTTTTCTACCATGGGCCAATTGGATATTTATAAAATCCTTCGGGGGCCATACAAAAATTATCAACTTAAAAATTACCCTGCCCCCCAGTAGTTATGCCCCTTAGAGGCACTGAGTGCAAAAATGGGTGTGGCCAATCAAAATGGGACATGACACACATATGCCCCCAATAGTGCAGTGCCAGATACACATATGCCAGTGCAGTGCCAGATACACAAATGCCCCCAGAGTACCAGATACACAAATGGCCCCACAGTGCCAGATACACAAATACCCCAACAGTGCCAGATACACAGATGCCCCCAGAGTGCCAGATACACAGATGCCCCCAGAGTGCCAGATACACAAATGCCCCCACAGTGCCAGATACACAAATGCCCCCACAGTGCCAGATACACAAATGCCCCCACAGTGCCAGACATACAAATGCCCCCACAGTGCCAGACATACAAATGCCCCCACAGTGTCAGATACACAGATGCTCCCACAGTGCCAGATACACAAATGACCCCACAGTGCCAGATACACAAATGTCCCCAGAGTGCCAGATATACAGATGCACCCTAAGTGCCAGATACACAAATGCCCCCACAGTGCCATACCACTCACCGCTGCTGCAACTCTGTCCGGCGGCGGCGTGTCTCAGCTGTCGGGTCAGTCCAGAGAGGAGAGCGCGGCTATGTCAGGCTGCGGCGGCGTGTAGGACCTCAAACCAACCGCCGGTTCATGAGCCAATCAGAGCTCACGGACCGGCAGCAGCGGCTTCTGATTGGCTGCCGGTCGGTGAGCTCTGATTGGCTCACGAATCGGTGGCTGGTTTGAGATCCTACCCGCCGGTGCTGGACTGTATAGTAGCTACACTCTCCTCCCTGCCAAACAAGTGGGTGGGCTGGAACAAATGTCTTTGTGGGCCACGGGCCGGAGGTTTCCCACCCCTGCTTTATATGGTGGTGTTTGGTTCTAAAAATATTTGGCCAGAAAGACAAAGAAGGGGCTGTTGCCAGCACTCAGATGCTACAGGTAGTAAGCCTTGTTAGTTGCATCCTGCTTGTCATGATTGGACGCCATTCTGACTCCAGAACGTGCATAACTGAGAATAATATTGTATTGATCAATCTCTGCAAATGCCCTGTGTGTGGTTATGTATAAATCCTGTGTGAAAAGGTCATTCTAACAGTCCCCTTCACAGCAGGAACTCTGCTATGTGTCAAGGTAGCAAGCCCTGGGATAAGTCGAGCAGAAAGGCTTCAGGGAAGCATATTGTATCCCCTTTCTCTCTGTATCCATAAATTATATAAATATTAATATTATATAATATTAAGTAGTACTGTATTTGATCTATTGTATGTGTTGTAGATGTCTTATCAGGACAAATAGAAGAATAGTACTGGCCTGACGTGCCACTGCTCCCATGCTGATCTTAAAGGGGGAGGTGTCATGATCCAGGCTATTTCAAGTAGAAATAGGCCAGTTAAAATCAATGTGATATCAATATTCTGATCAATGTATTAATGTACCAGTGTGTGATAACTGTCTTTGCATGTCAAATGGTAGAAGCTTGATTGATCTGCTGCCATTTCATTGTAGCCACAGAACTCAGAGACACACTGGCTACTCAGGTGTGAAATTCCTCCTGACCAGAGCTAGTTTAATTACCCCAGAGCTAGGGCTAGAAAGGTGTTAAGCCCTTCCTGGTCTGTGTCCTCTCAGAACTAGCCATTTGTTTACACAAGAACCATGGGCAGAGCTTGAAAGGCTATTAGAAGATAAGGCCAATCGCCCCTACGCGAGTGGCTGGGAAGCCCAGTATGAGCTGACACTCAATACCTTCCCTGCTTGGAAGGGTTAAAATGAACCCAGAGGGAGGGGGGCTAAAGGGGGAATGCAGTTTGAGTTCCTTAATACACCACTCACAGACGGCAAGTTGTGCATTATCAAAGAAGCGAGTCAGGAGAAGTATCCTGGCTCTGTAATGTCCCGAATATCTGAAGAGGCTTCAATTCATCCCATCGTTCCACTCTGCATGTGTTAAGGATTGGTGGGTTTTATCTCCCTATTTTTCTTTTTCTTGAAACTGTCTTTACTATATGTGACTTTGACTTTTTTTATCATTATATCTTGTAACTTTCTTATCTGTAACATAAGCTTTGAAGTGTTTTACTTAAATTAAATAATGTAATTTTAGCTCTGGTTTTCTGTTGTGTATCCAACCCAACTCTCTGAAAGAGGCGTTACCAAAATATTAATAATTCTGAGTGCAGGCAAAAGCCATAAGTTTGCCTTGAGTCATATCCTAAATGTTTGTACTTTGTCTGGTGGCAGTGACCGTGTTGAAATTAACACACATGCTCAGGTATCCAATAACGGTGTCACGTGGCAGGGATTCGCAGATTGGCGTATCTGGGGAATCGCCGTGCCTAGGATCGTGACACTGCTCCTTAGGAGCACATTAGAGCAGTCACTGTGTGCTGCAGCCTTAGCAATCCATTTCATGATCAACATACTGTAACACCCCCCTCTCCCCCACGGGATCCGGTCTCTAGGTTGACAAGACTTAGGTCGACAATGTCTAGGTCGAACACTATTGGTCGACAGTAAGTGGATCGACATAATTTCTAGGTCGACATGTACTAGGTCGACATGAGAAAATGTCGACATGAGTTTTCACTTTTTCTTTTTTTTTACTTTTTCATACTTTATGATCCACATGGACTACAATTGGGAACGGTAACCTGTGCCAAGCGCAGCGAGGCACCTTGCCCGAAGCATAGCGAGCTAAGAGGTGCACTAATTGGGGTTCCCAGTCACTCTACGAAGAAAATTACACTTTTAAAAAAAACTCATGTCACCCTTTTTTCATGTTGACCTAGTACATGTCGACCTAGAGTCCCTGTCAACGTAGAAACCATGTCGACCTATAGTGGTCGACCTAGACACTGTCGACCTAGAGTCCCTGTCGACCTGGAAACCATGTCGACCTACTTACTGTCGACCAATAGTGGTCAACCTAGACACTGTCGACCTAAGTCTAGTCTATCTAACATACAGTACCACACCCCTCCCACACCATGAGCAATGGAAGACACAGGCAGTATTGGTAACAGGACAGCACATGCATATGAGTATACAGAGAGCATATGCACCAATGCTAGGTGTCTGGCACTCCCCGTACCTGCACTGCTGCCTGCTGTCTTGCAGCTCTGTTGTAGCAAATGTGATGGCTATCACTGTTGATGTCTTTTCGTAGCTGCCTTGAAGATGGAAGCGAGGAGCAGAGTACAGAGGGACTAGTCAGCCCACAGCTGATCCCTGCCACACATCTAATAGGGTGGCTGGTCACAGGAAAGGGACTAGCCCTGCAAGAAGCCTAGAGCTGCCTAATTCTAACAGTGGATTAGAGGGGCCCCCTCCTCCCTGTCATGCCTAGTGGTGTGGCTGCTGACATACTGTAATGAGTCAATTCGACTCATTTATTAGTACCTAGCTGGAGTGCATAATTAAGCCAGCCGAGGGCCCCTTCTTTGTGGCTGGCACCAGTACGCTGCACTGCCGCTGCTTAGGAGTCAAATTTGGAAATTTGTGTTGCTGCAAATAACTGTCACAGTTTCCAGACCACTCAGCAGCTCATGTGTTCTAGGTCACCCAACAGGTGCACAGGGAAAGTTCACCAATTGTGACATATTACAGAGCACAATGGTGATGCATTGTAAATGGCTGGCAGAAGTTTTTTGCTCTGCTTAGACTTCAGCATCATATTAATATGTAACTAATAAAAGGCGTCCTTCAACACTATATACACGGTCGAGTCACATTATTATGACCACCACTTTGGTGACCCATAGGCAGCAGGGTTTGCTGAACTGTTGTTCTAGACACACGTTTGGTAGGCCACAGGTTCATTTTGATGGGGAGCTGCTCCACTGTAGTGCGTCGGTCGACCCTCATGCACCTTTGTAGCCAACGTTCACCTCTCACATCAATGGGACGTGGTGCTTCGCAGTTTCCACGTGGGTTATTCGCAATGGTGCCATTTGTCCAGTCACGATACACCTTCACCACAGCAGCATGTGAACAGTTCACAAACTGCGCTGTTCTAGTTATAATTGGCTCGAAAGCTGATAATCATCCCTTTTTGGGCAGTACAGTTGGTGTAATGGTTAGCATTACTGCCTCACAGCACTGAGGCCATGGGTTCAATTCCCACCATGGCTCTAACTATGTGGAGTTTGTATATTCGCCCTGTACTTGCGTGGGTTTCGTCCGGGTATTCCGGTTTCCTCCCACAATCCAAAAATATACTGGTAGGTTAATTGTCTCCCAACAAAATTAACACTAGCGTGAATGTGTGTGTACGTGTGGTAGGGAATCTAGATTGTAAACACTGGGGCAGGGACTGATGTGAAAGGCCAAGTATTCTCTGTAAAGCGCTGCGGAATATCTGTGCACTATATAAATAACTGGTAATAAATAAATCCCTTTTTGCAACTCGGCTAAATCGCCACTTTTACACATGACAGCAACGAGTTATATGTGTGCAGACTGCCTACCACACACCTTCAATACCCACCAAGCCAGCACACGACATGTGACATACTTCATGGGCTGCACGCTGTCGACGTCAAATGTAGGAGGTGGTCATAATAATTTATATGCCACTCACTTTTTCCAAACAGATAAAAGTAAAAAATAGACCAGCACTCATGTTTCAGTAGCCGCGGTTTGCTTAAAAAAAAATCCATAGTCAGATAGTAATGACAGTAACAGCCCGACAGTCTTTTCAACCAGTCAGTTGGTTTTCTTATATAATACACACAAGGTTATTGGTTATGCACAGATAGTCTAGATTAATATTAGTCTACAATACAATCCAGCTTTCAGTTATATTAGTGCAACACATTCCTCAGAGACAGAACCACAGGCATAATGTACATGTAAGAAACAACTAATGGAGGGCGCACAAGTGAGTTTAAGAATCAAAATAACATTTACTTATATAAATGCTCTGTCGAAGTCGAAAAATATTGCAGTACACACGTCACGTACAAACTACACACAGATGGCCTCCGTGCGCGTACTTGTTCTGCCGTGTGTGCACATATTCGCAATTTGCGTATGATTGCTCCCACGGTCCTGCGTATTAGCGCGTGATATGAGTAATTACGGTAGTGTTTGTAATAGCATGGAAAAGCCATAAAAACACATTACATATTTAATCCAAATAGTGCACAATGGATACATAGTCTCCCTGCACCACACCAGCGAGTTACACTTGTTTAAATGGTATAAGAACAAAGGGATTCACCTTTACAGGATAGGAGGGGACAGAACTAGGTTATACGGTGGTGTTTGGTATCCAGCTGTAGGGTATTTTAAGAGCAATATTCCGGTGTTGGTTTGCAGAAGATCGCACGCGCCTGCGAATAGTTATGCGCAGGAGCAGAATACAAATATTAACTGTATGTACTGTGCTCTTGATATGCGGCGGGAACCCAGCGGAGAACATCTGCAAGTGCACCTGGAACAGACATCGCCAACCTATTTAAACTGACCTATGACCTGTCCTGTACTGTAAATGACCATCCCTGTGTCCAATGGACAAAGAGATTACAGTCTCCATTGTGTTAGTTTTTGGACAAATGTATAAAAAGCCAGCTGCAGGCCAGGTCACTCTCAATCTCTGAAGGTCATCTACCGTGATGACTGAGGACCAGACCGGGAAGCGCAGGCGAAACCAAACGTATGTACCATTGACTGTAGCCATTTTCTTATTGTATTGTATTGTATTGTTATTATTGTAACCCCCTGCTAGTAAAAAACCGTTGGTGGGTCAGATCCCAACATAGGGGTTTATTTACTAATATTCATGTTTTAGCCATTTTTAAGGGTGTTTGATCTCGAATAGTATCGGGTGCATTTTACTGCAACTTTTTGAATCCTGATACGGTCATTCACTAAGCTGCCGAGTTTTCCACATTCGTTTTTTCTGATGTCGATGTGATTCATAATGTCAGGCAGTGTTTTACGGGAGTGATGAGTAAAACACTGCCTGACAAAACACAAGGAATCCCGGCCGGATCTGTGAGATCCGTGCAGGGCTTCATTGTGTACCTTAAAACAGTGTTTAAAGAGTTAAAAAAAAAAATTGCGTGGGGTCCCCCCTCCTAAGCATAACCAGCCTCGGGCTCTTTGAGCCGGTCCTGGTTGTAAAAATATGGGGGGAAATTTGACAGAAGTTCCCCCATATTTAAGCAACCAGCACCGGGCTCTGCGCCTGGTCCTGGTGCTAAAAATATGGGGGACAAAAAGCGTAGGGGTCCCCCGTATTTTTAACACCAGCACCGGGCTCCACTAGTCAGAGAGATAATGCCACAGCCGGGGGACACTTTTATCTAGGTCCCTGCGGCCCTGGCATTAAATCACTAACTAGTCACCCCTGGCCGGGGTACCCTGGAGGAGTGGGAACCCCTTAAATCAAGGGGGCCCCCCCTCCAGCCACCCAAGGGCCAGGGGTGAAGCCCGAGGCTGTCCCCCCCATCCAAGGGCGGCGGATGGGGGCCTGATAGCCAAGTGTAAAAATCAGAATATTGTTTTTTGTAGCAGTACTACAAGTCCCAGCAAGCCTTCCCCGCAAGCTGGTACTTGGAGAACCACAAACACCAGCATGCGGCGGAAAACCGGGCCCGCTGGTACCTGTAGTACTACAAAAAAAATACCCAACAAAAAACAGAACACACACACCGTGATAGTAAAACTTTATTACATACATGCACACCTACATACACACATACTTACCTATGTTCACACGAGGCTCGGCCCACTTCTCACTGACGAATCCACGGGGTACCTGTGAATAAAATTATACTCACCTAATCCAGGGTCGTTCTGTCCTATTTGTAATCCACGTACTTGGCAAAAAAACAAACCGAAACAACCCGAACCATGCACTGAAAGGGGCCCCATGTTTACACATGGGACCCCCCCTGACTCCTGTCAAAGAGGGTCCCTTCAGCCAATCAGGGAGCGCCACGTCGTGGCACTCTCCTGATTGGCTGTGCGCTCCTGAGCTGTTAGTCAGGCTGCGCACTGAAGATACAATGTAGCGCATAGGCGCTCCATTGTATCCAATGGTGGGAACTTTGCGGTCAGCGGTTGACCGCGAGTAACCTCAGCCGCTGACCGCAAAGTTCCCACCATTGGATACAATGGAGCGCCTGTGCGCTACATTGTATCTTCAGTGCGCAGCCTGACTGACAGCTCAATAGCGCACAGCCAATCAGGAGAATGCCACGACGTGGCGCTCCCTGATTGGCTGAAGGGACCCTCTTTGACAGGAGTCAGGGGGGTCCCGCCAGTCGGGGAAAGGGGTTCCATGTGTAAACATGGGGCCCCATTCAGTGCGTGGTTCGGGTTGTTTCGGTTTGTTTTTTTGCCAAGTACGTGGATTACAAATAGGACAGAAGCTACTCTGGATTAGGTGAGTATAATTTTATTCACAGGTACCCCGTGGATTCGTCAGTGAGAAGTGGGCCGAGCCTCGTGTGAACATAGGTAAGTATGTGTGTATGTAGGTGTGCATGTATGTAATAAAGTTTTACTATCACGGTGTGTGTGTTCTGTTTTTTGTTGGGTATTTTTTTGTAGTAGTACTACAGGTACCAGCGGGCCCGGTTTTCCACCACATGCTGGTACTTGTGGTTCTCCAAGTACCAGCTTGCGGGGGAGGCTTGCTTGGACTTGTAGTACTGCTACAAAAAACAATATTCTGATTTTTACACTTGGCTATCAGCCCCCCATCCGCTGCCCTTGGATGGGGGGGACAGCCTCGGGCTTCACCCCTGGCCCTTGGGTGGCTGGAGGGGGGGCCCCTTGATTTAAGGGGTTCCCACTCCTCCAGGGTACCCCGGCCAGGGGTGACTAGTGATTTCATGCCAGGGCCGCAGGGACCTAGATAAAAGTGTCCCCCGGCTGTGGCATTATCTCTCCTACTAGTGGAGCCCGGTGCTGGTGTTAAAAATACGGGGGACCCCTACGCTTTTTGTCCCCCTTATTTTTAGCACCAGGACCAGGCGCAGAGCCCGGTACTGGTTGCTTAAATATGGGGAACCCCTGTCAAATTTTTCCCCATATTTTTACAACCAGGACCGGCTTGAAGAGCCCGAGGCTGGTTGTGCTTAGGAGGGGGGACCCCACGCAATTTTTTTTCTGTTTTTACAGTAAACAGACCCTTTCCCATAGATAACCATGCACAGATCTCACAGATCCGTGCATGATTATCCAAACCCGCCTGGAAAAAGCAGGTCTATTTTTTTGCTGCTTTTTTTAACGAATCGCAAAAAAATACACCCGCACGTGAGCACTCAGAGACTAACACCCAAATACGAATGAATAGTGAATACCCGTGTTGTATGAAATAACAGGCGCGTTTGACCGATGGTCTATTCATTCGTATTTTTGGACTTTGCCGTTAAAACCATTACGAATAGCCCAAACACTGCCGACATTTGTGCTTAGTGAATTCCCGTGTTGGGACTTAGAAAAAAAACACAAATCGGACAAACTCGAATTTTTAGTAAATATTGGCCATAGTCTTTGAAATACAAATTGGTGTTGTGTCTCTCTTTCCCTGCTAGTGTTATATAAGTGTAATCTAGTCACACGTGTAGCTGCAAAGTGCTCACGGCATGTCTTTGTGTGTGTACGCACCGCGTGTACTTTGTACGACCATCGCAGCGTTTGTACGCGAAGTGCGTACACGGTACGGGGCTTTGTACGCTAACTGTGTAAAAAGTACGTAGGCTAGGGATTGATTACAGCGGCCGCAGCGACTCCATTTTAAAGTGTATTGAATGTATTTTTAAAGTGTTGCTTTTAGTCCTGTAAGTAAATCAACATTTACAGCTCACATATATCTGAAATAAGCAGTAAACAGCATCAAATAGCTCAGCTTCAGTACATCCACACTGTTGTTTCCATATTACAGCAGATTCTCCTGCCTTCAGCAGCATGTAAGTCACTTGTTACTTACTGGAGGGAACCTGTTTCTATTTTTTTTTTTTTTAAAGTCCCCTAAAGTGACCCAAATATATGCTTATACTTATTTATACTTATACACATTTTTATGTACCCCAGATTTTGAGAGCACTTATTTTGCGGGGGGGGAATAGATTTCTATATTTTTTTCACATTTAAAAAAAAAGATGCATATATCATTTGACCCACTTTAATTACACCAAATGAATTTTATAATGGCCACTAATAGACTCCTAAACACTGGGAGATAATTCTAAGAGATATGAACGATCTCGTTCATATCTTTGAGTGTGGAGGCATCAGCGATGAATGAAGCGCAGCCCTGCGCTCGTTCATCACTGGTGCCCAGTCGGCTGTGCATGCAGACCAATATGGACGATCTCGTCCATATTTGCCTGCACTTCTACGGAGCCGTGTGACGGGGGAATGAAGAAACTTCACTCCAAACTTCACTGCCACCCCACCCCTCCCCGCCGCCTGGTCGCCCTTATCCGCCGTCGGGCAGCTCGGCGGCGGATCATTAAATGTGTAGGGTCCTTTAGTTTGGCTTTTTTGGTAGTACAGGCAGATTTCCACATTTTCTTCTATACGTATCTCAGTTTTGCCGGGTAGCCCATTTTCACAATTTTGGAATAGGATAGGTGCGAAAAACAGGAACACGCAGTCTGTGATAAGCTGTTTTTTTGGGGAGATTGGTGCGATAACTTTAGCCGCAATTGCAGCTAACTGGATACCCCCTATATTGGAGTTGGTGTATATGTTCAACAGTTACTTGTTTCTTGTCAACATCACAGTTTTCTTCTGATTCTGGTTGCGATTTATCCAGTGTCGGACTGGGGCATGAAGGGCCCACCGAGGAATGCAGTGGTAGGGGCCCATGTTTAGGGGTGTGGTCAGTCCCCAGAGGGAGTGTTGCCTGCCGTTCATTGGATTGCCTAACCAATTAATGAATGCATGGGCTGGGCCCCTTGAAAAATATATAAATACTTCTAGTGCGAGCATGATAATGTACCAGATAAATATTGGCAATGCACTGTAGAGAATACATTATAGTCCTGTGCAGTATAAGGTAACATATGTATAATGTATAATTCATGTGCAGAGTCTGGAACCTGATCACTAGAGGAGGAGGAGGAGGTCCCCCAGGCAGTGGGGCCCACCGGTGGTTTCCCCTGTGGGCCAGTCCGACCCTGGATTTATCGAAGCTTGGAGAGAGATAAAGTATCAAATAATCAGCTTCTGCCAGTTTTCAAACACAGCCTGTAAAATGACAGGAGCTGAATGGCTGGTACTTTTATCTCTTAAAGTTTTGATAAATTTCTCCTTCTGTCCCTACGCCTGCTGGAAATGTTTACATTAACATTTATCGACGTTCATGATGTGGACATCAATGTGGCTGCTCCAGAGGAGGGTGCAGTCCAAATAGGGGAGCCACACCAACTGCCAGGTGAGTCCTGGCCAGCAGTGTTTAGGAGAGGCACCCCTATTTGTATTTTAGACTGCACTGCAGCCCCTCCTCTGTAACTGACACTGCACACCGACATTGCGACTGCCAAATATATATATCCTACTTGCCTGTTCTCCCAGTGTGTCATTGGGACTCCTGTTGGCCTGCCCTTCAGATCCCACCAACGTAACCAGTGAAGTGGGCAAAGCAGATGGCAATTCAATTATTTGTGTTGAATCACATCTTCATGCCTCACCCCCACTGCTGCGAAAGTTGGTATTGTAGTGCTGGGGCTGGGCCATAATTAGAAAATTCACATCATGCCCAACGCCACCCATCTTGACATCCCATCAATTATCTCTTGTAGGGGTTGTTTAAACAGTGTGTATAAAATTCTTAAGGTTATAATGTCTCTGTTGAGCAATGCCCTTTCGTTTGTATCACATCATGTTCTCAACCCCACTGTTGTGAACCACAGGATTGTAGAGGTGGGCCTATGATCACTCAGTTTGCACATAAACCATCACCCACTTTAGATCACTCTGAAGGGACATTTACAAAGTACATATTTCTATTAATTAAGATTGTACCTTCTCCAATGCCGTCCATACTCTTTTTTTGTCTACCTGGGTTCGGAAATACTGTCGGGTTGCCAGCGGTCACATCATCAACTGCGGCATCCCGACACCGGACAGGGGTATTTCACCCCTCTCCTGCCCCTACCCATACCCTTAGGGGGTGGCGGCTAGAACTAACACTTGGGGGGTGGCTGCTATGGCTAACAACCACCCTAGTGCCTAAACTCCTCCAGTTCCTAACCCTCCCACCCTGGGCCCTATCCCCAATATTCACCTTTGGCATTCCGGCGGTCGGTTTTTTGGTGTCGGTCACATGACCGCCGTCATTCAGACTGGTGAAAACATCCAGTTTACCTTGTGTATCTCTTTTGGATGAATGATGTACTCCCCACTGCCTGGCTCTGTGGTGCACTGTGGTTCCCTACAAATCAGTGACAATAATTCTAGTGCTCTATAGAGGAAATTTAATTACTAGTAATAATTATTTTTATATACTGTTTTTTTCCCCAAAAGGTGCTATGGATCGTCCGTGCCCTAACACCCCCAACACAATATACTTACCTCATGCAGTGAGTATTCCCTCTTCCTGGTCCGTCTCCATTGCGGTAGTGGAGGCTCCAACTTCACATGTCCATCTGAGGGCAAACTTTGTAGACTTATTCAGATCATTTCTTGCACAGCTAGAGGTCAAAGTATCCTACTACATATGCATTTACACTGTATCCATTGTTTTGAGACTGTAGGAGGGAAAACAAGCACCGGAAGGAAACCCAAACACCGGCTCTGGTCCAGGTCAATTTTCCCATTGAACCTTTTTATATTGTGTTTATATTTCTGGAAGTTTCTCTGTACGGTACTGTGGACAGAGTACCATATTAATAAAAGATAAAAATAATGTATTATAATTTATACAGCATCATACAAATGGATAACTTCACTCAATACTTGATCCAGCCCCAGTGGATCTTTACTATCAGAATTGAAGTAACCTACCACTATTGCCGAGCATACACTTTCAGATAAAAATGTCTGACAGACCAACTGATTTGACATGCTGACAACATGCAATATTGTTGCCTTAAAGCCCCCATACATCTGTGATATACTGGGGCAATTATCTGTTCTGGAGATGATTGTCTCAATAAATCGTTGCTGTATGGGCTCCCCCTATTGGAATTTCCGATCAAAATGTGCTTGGGAACGCCAAATCAGATTTTTAAACAGGTTTAAAAATTATGATTTATTGGGGCTTTGTTTTGTGATGTATGGCGAGGACGTTTCACCGATTGTGGGCAAGGCTTCGCATGCTGCACTTGGGTGGGTGCAAGTATGTGCCTATAGCAGAAGCATGAGCGGCGGTAGATGCCTATAGCAGCGGTGGTGGGAGTGGGGTGGAGGTGTGTGTGTGGGCATTTGTAAGCGGTAGATTGGTGGTGCAGGTGGCAGTCACGGGGTCCGCTTCAGTAATCAGATTATATTTTGAGGCCTAACAGGGGTTATAGAGAAAGGGATTGCCATGATTGCCTGCGCTGCCCATTTTAAAAATGGCGCAGAAAGCCTTAATGGGCTCACACGTGGCACCATTTTTGAACTTCAAGATGGCCACAGTGAATCACGGCATCAGCCCGCCCCTTTGGCTGGTATATATTACAGCACGAGGCAGGGGGCAGGCAGTCCAACGGCGGAGGAGTAGCTGGCAAGTGCTCCATAGAACAATACTCTGGACTCCTGGGTCGCCAGTGGCCAATACCAAAGAGCTTACATGGCTGTCGCCCCTAAGAGGAAGATCAAAATAGACTACGCTGCTGAAGCTGAGGGTGCGAGGGCCACGTAAAAAATAAGATTTTACTCACCGGTAAATCTATTTCTCGTAGTCCGTAGTGGATGCTGGGACTCCGTAAGGACCATGGGGAATAGCGGCTCCGCAGGAGACTGGGCACAACTAAAGAAAGCTTTAGGACTACCTGGTGTGCACTGGCTCCTCCCTCTATGACCCTCCTCCAGACCTCAGTTAGGATACTGTGCCCGGAAGAGCTGACACAATAAGGAAGGATTTTGAATCCCGGGTAAGACCCATACCAGCCACACCAATCACACCGTATAACTCGTGATACTATACCCAGTTAACAGTATGAATAATAACTGAGCCTCTCAACAGATGGCTCAACAATAACCCTTTAGTTAAACAATAACTATATACAAGTATTGCAGACAATCCGCACTTGGGATGGGCGCCCAGCATCCACTACGGACTACGAGAAATAGATTTACCGGTGAGTAAAATCTTATTTTCTCTGACGTCCTAAGTGGATGCTGGGACTCCGTAAGGACCATGGGGATTATACCAAAGCTCCCAAACGGGCGGGAGAGTGCGGATGACTCTGCAGCACCGAATGGGCAAACTCTAGGTCCTCCTCAGCCAGGGTGTCAAACTTGTAGAATTTAGCAAATGTGTTAGACCCCGACCAAGTAGCTGCTCGGCAAAGTTGTAAAGCCGAGACCCCTCGGGCAGCCGCCCAAGAAGAGCCCACCTTCCTTGTGGAATGGGCTTTCACTGATTTAGGATGCGGCAGTCCAGCCGCAGAATGTGCAAGCTGAATCGTACTACAGATCCAGCGAGCAATAGTCTGCTTTGAAGCAGGAGCACCCAGCTTGTTGGATGCATACAGGATAAACAACGAGTCAGTTTTCCTGACACTAGCTGTCCTGGAAACATAAATTTTCAGGGCCCTGACTACGTCCAACAACTTGGAAGCCTCCAAGTCTTTTGTAGCCGCAGGCACCACAATAGGTTGGTTCAAATGAAAGGCTGATACCACCTTAGGGAGAAACTGGGGACGAGTCCTCAATTCTACCCTATCCATATGGAAAATCAGATAAGGGCTTTTACATGACAAAGCCGCCAATTCTGACACACGCCTGGCCGAAGCCAAGGCCAACAGCATGACCACTTTCCATGTGAGATATTTTAATTCCACGGTTTTAAGTGGCTCAAACCAATGTGACTTTAGGAAATCCAACACCACATTGAGATCCCAAGGTGCCACTGGAGGCACAAAAGGGGGCTGAATATGCAGCACTCCCTTAACAAAAGTCTGAACTTCAGGTAGCGAAGCCAGTTCTCTCTGGAAGAAAATCGATAGAGCCGAAATCTGGACCTTAATGGAACCCAATTTAAGGCCCATAGTCACCCCTGACTGTAGGAAGTGCAGGAAACGGCCCAGCTGAAATTCCTCTGTTGGGGCCTTCCTGGCCTCACACCACGCAACATATTTTCGCCAAATGCGGTGATAATGGTTTGCGGTCACTTCTTTCCTAGCTTTAATCAGCGTAGGAATGACTTCCTCCGGAATGCCCTTTTCCTTCAGGATCCGGTGTTCAACAGCCATGCCGTCAAACGCAGCCGCGGTAAGTCTTGGAACAGACAGGGCCCCTGCTGCAGCAGGTCCTGTCTGAGCGGCAGAGGCCATGGGTCCTCTGAGATCATTTCTTGAAGTTCCGGGTACCAAGCTCTTCTTGGCCAATCCGGAACAATGAGTATAGTTCTTACTCCTCTTCTCCTTATTATCCTCAGTACCTTGGGTATGAGAGGAAGAGGAGGGAACACATAAACCGACCGGTACACCCACGGTGTCACTAGAGCGTCCACAGCTATCGCCTGAGGGTCTCTTGACCTGGCGCAATATTTTTCTAGCTTTTTGTTTAGGCGGGACGCCATCATGTCCACCTGTGGCCTTTCCCAACGGTTTACAATCAGTTGGAAGACTTCTGGATGAAGTCCCCACTCTCCCGGGTGGAGGTCGTGCCTGCTGAGGAAGTCTGCTTCCCAGTTGTCCACTCCCGGAATGAACACTGCTGACAGTGCTAACACGTGATTTTCCGCCCATCGGAGAATCCTTGTGGCTTCTGCCATCGCCGTCCTGCTTCTTGTGCCGCCCTGTCGGTTTACATGGGCGACTGCCGTGATGTTGTCTGACTGGATCAGTACCGGCTGGTTTTGAAGCAGGGGTTTTGCCTGACTTAGGGCATTGTAAATGGCCCTCAGTTCCAGAATATTTATGTGTAGGGAAGTCTCCTGGCTTGACCATGTCCTTGGAAGTTTCTTCCCTGTGTGACTGCCCCCCAGCCTCGAAGGCTGGCATCCGTGGTCACCAGGACCCAGTCCTGTATGCCGAATCTGCGGCCCTCTTGAAGATGAGCACTTTGCAGCCACCACAGCAGAGACACCCTGGTCCTTGGAGACAGGGTTATCAGCCGATGCATCTGAAGATGCGATCCGGACCACTTGTCCAACAGTTACCACTGAAAAGTCCTTGCATGGAACCTGCCGAATGGAATTGCTTTGTAGGAAGCTACCATTTTTCCCAGGACTCGCGTGCAGTGATGCACCGACACCTGTTTTGGTTTCAGGAGGCCTCTGACTAGAGATGACAGCTCCTTGACTTTCTCCTCCGGGAGAAACACTTTTTTCTGTTCTGTGTCCAGAACCATCCCCAGGAACAGTAGACTTGTCGTAGGAACCAGCTGTGACTTTGGAATATTTAGAATTCAGCCATGCTGTTGTAGCACCTCCCGAGATAGTGCTACCCCGACCAACAACTGCTCCCTGGACCTCGCCTTTATCAGGAGATCGTCCAAGTACGGGATAATTAAAACTCCCTTTTTTCGAAGGAGTATCATCATTTCGGCCATTACCTTGGTAAATACCCTCGGTGCCGTGGACAGACCAGATGGCAACGTCTGGAATTGGTAATGACAATCCTGTACCACAAATCTGAGGTACTCCTGGTGAGGATGGTAAATGGGGACATGCAAGTAAGCATCCTTGATGTCCAGTGATACCATGTAATCCCCCTCGTCCAGGCTTGAAATAACCGCCCTGAGCGATTCCATCTTGAACTTGAATTTTTTATATAAGTGTTCAAGGATTTCAAATTTAAAATGGGTCTCACCGAACCGTCCGGTTTCGGTACCACAAACATTGTGGAATAGTAACCCCGTCCTTGTTGAAGGAGGGGCACCTTGACTATCACCTGCTGGGAATACAGCTTTTGAATTGCCTCTAGCACTGCCTCCCTGCCTGAGGGAGTTGTTGGCAAGGCAGATTTGAGGAAACGGCGGGGGGGAGACGTCTCGAATTCCAGCTTGTATCCCTGAGATACCACTTGAAGGATCCAGGGATCCACCCGTGAGCGAGCCCACTGATTGCTGAAGTTTTTGAGACGGGCCCCCACCGTACCTGGCTCCGCCTGTGGAGCCCCAGCGTCATGCGGTGGACTTGGAGGAAGCGGGGGAGGACTTTTGCTCCTGGGAACTGGCTGTATGCTGCAGCTTTTTCCCTCTACCTCTGCCTCTGGGCAGAAAGGACGCGCCTTTAACCCGCTTGCCTTTATGGGTCCGAAAGGACTGTACCTGATAATACGGTGCTTTCTTTGGCTGTGAGGGAACATGGGGTAAAAATGCTGACTTCCCAGCTGTTGCGGTGGAAACTAGGTCAGAGAGACCATCCCCGAACAACTCCTCACACTTATAAGGCAAAACTTCCATGTGCCTTTTAGAATCTGCATCACCCGTCCACTGCCGAGTCCATAATCCTCTCCTGGCAGAAATGGACATTGCACTTATTTTAGATGCCAGCCGGCAAATATCCCTCTGTGCATCTCTCATGTATAAGACTGCGTCTTTTATATGCTCTATGGTTAGCAATATAGTGTCCCTGTCTAGGGTATCAATATTTTCCGACAGGGAATCTGACCACGCAGCTGCAGCACTGCACATCCATGCTGAAGCAATAGCTGGTCTCAGTATAATACCTGAGTGTGTATATACAGACTTCAGGATAGCCTCCTGCTTCCTATCAGCAGGCTCCTTTAGGGCAGCCGTGTCCGGAGACGGTAGTGCCACCTTCTTTGACAGACGTGTGAGCGCTTTATCCACCCTAGGGGATGTTTCCCAATGTGACCTATCCTCTGGCGGGAAAGGGTACGCCATTAGTAATCTTTTAGAAATTACCAGTTTCTTATCGGGGGAAGCCCACGCTTCTTCACACACCTCATTTAATTCCTCAGATGGGGGAAAAACCACTGGTAGTTTTTTCTCCCCAAACATAATACCCTTTTTTGTGGTTCCTGGGGTAATATCAGAAATGTGCAACACATTTTTCATTGCCTCAATCATGTAACGTGTGGCCCTATTGGAATGCACATTCGTCTCATCGTCGTCGACACTGGATTCAGTATCCGTGTCGACATCTGTGTCCACCATCTGAGGTAGCGGGCGTTTTAGAGCCCCTGATGGCTTTTGAGACAGCTGGGCAGGCACAAGCTGAGAAGCCGGCTGTCCCACATCTGCTATGTCGTCAAACCTTTTATGTAAGGAGTTGACACTTTCACGTAATTCCTTCCACAAGTCCATCCACTCAGGTGTCGGCCCCGCAGGGGGTGACATCACATTTATTGGCACTTGCTCCGCCTCCACATAAGCCTCCTCATCAAACATGTCGACACAGCCGTACCGACACACCGCACACACACAGGGAATGCTCTGACTGAGGACAGGACCCCACAAAGCCCTTTGGGGAGACAGAGAGAGAGTATGCCAGCACACACCAACAGCGCTATATAACACAGGGATTACACTATAACTGAGTGATTTTCCCAATAGCTGCTTGTATACACAATATTGCGCCTAAATTTAGTGCCCCCGCTCTCTTTTTTACCCTATGTAGTCTGGAAACTGCAGGGGAGAGCCTGGGAGCGATCCTTCCAGCGGAGCTGTGAGGGAAAATGGCGCCAGTGTGCTGAGGGAGATAGCCCCGCCCCTTTTTCTGCGGATTTCTCCCGCTTTTTTCAATGTATATCTGGCAGGGGTATTTTACACATATATAGTCTCTATGACTATATTATGTGTTATTTGCCAGCCAAGGTACTTTATATTCCAGCCCCAGGCCCCCCCCCCCCCCCCCCCAGCGCCCTGCACCCATCAGTGACTGGAGTGTGAGGTGTGCATGGGAAGCAATGGCGCACAGCTGCAGTGCTGTGCGCTACCTTGTTTGAAGACCGAAGTCTTCTGCCGCCGATTTTCAGGACCTCTTCTTCTGGCTCTGTAAGGGGGACGGCGGCGCGGCTCCGGGAACGGACGATCGAGGTCGGGCCCTGTGTTCGATCCCTCTGGAGCTAATGGTGTCCAGTAGCCTTAGAAGCCCAAGCTAGCTGCAAGCAGGTAGGTTCGCTTCTCTCCCCTTAGTCCCTCGTAGCAGTGAGTCTGCTGCCAGCAGATCTCACTGAAAATAAAAAACCTAAAATAAACTTTCTTTTTCTAGGAGCTCAGGAGAGCCCCTAGTGTGCATCCAGCTCAGCCGGGCACAAAATTCTAACTGAGGTCTGGAGGAGGGTCATAGAGGGAGGAGCCAGTGCACACCAGGTAGTCCTAAAGCTTTCTTTAGTTGTGCCCAGTCTCCTGCGGAGCCGCTATTCCCCATGGTCCTTACGGAGTCCCAGCATCCACTTAGGACGTCAGAGAAACAGAACTTAAAGGCATCAACTGCCATGTGAAGGTGCAGTAAAATTATTAAAACATTGTGTTGCGTCTTTTTTTTTTTTTAATCTTTTCCTTACAGGGGGACCATAGGTACCAGTGGGGATTTATGCTACGCATGCTGGTACTTGTTGCTCTCCAAGTACCGACATGTGGGGCAGGCTTGTTGGGACCTGTAGTGCCACTATAAAGGAGACTATTACTTTATACACTATCACAAGCTATCAACCCAACACCCACTGCCCAGGGGTGCAGGAGATAGCCCTGTGCTTCAGCCCAGACCTGGGGGACCATGGAGGAGGGGAGCCCTTTATCGGAGGGGGGGGTCCATACTTCCCCAGGAATCTCTGGCCTGACTAGTTGGGGAGTTAATGCTTTGGCCAAGGTAGTGCCATGAAATGTATCCCCTGGCTGTGGCATTAACCCGCTGCTAGTGGAGCCCGATGCTGATTCATTAAATAGGCAGAACCCTAAACATTTTGTTTCCCATATTTGTTGAACCAGGGCCTGTTCAAAGAACTCGGGGCTGGTTATGCTTGGAGTGGGGGACCCCACACGGTTTCTTGTAATTTTATATATAAACAGAAGGGTTTATTGTGATGGTAGAAAATGTTATTGAGTTCAACAGTAGACGGGGTGTGGTAGGTAGTAGTACTGCCCATTATGTACATTTTCTACATGTGACTAGTAGAATGACAAATTGATTGTTGTAATGTATAGGCACTTTTATGATCTACTGATCACTGAAACAAATCTTTAATGTATGGATACAGTTAGATTGGGGAAACATTAAATCTATGGAATAAATCACTGAATCTGTGAAATATTAAATTGTGATTGCTGATGTATGGGGGACTTTACACTGTCAAAATATGGCAAAGATAGTGGATGCTTTCAGCCTGTCATAGTTGAAATTAGAGCACTAATAATCAGATCTTTCACACATGTTCGACAATTTTGCATGTCCGACAGACCCATAATTACTGCTTGGTTATGGCAATATAGTGTTCAATTATCTGTCCAATTATCTGACAGGGCTGTCATTTGAACAGTGTATGCCCAACGTTAGTCTTTGAAATATGTGTGCAAATCAAAACACGAGGAAGCTATCCGTTATTATTACCAGTTATTTATATAGCGCACACATATACCGCAGCGTTTTACAGAGCATATTTGGCCATTCACATCAGTCCCTGCCCCAGTGGAGCTTACTATCTATATTCCCTAACACACACACACACACACACACACACACACACACACACACACACACACACACACACACACACACACACACACACACACACACACACACACACACACACACACACACACACACACACACACACACACACACACACACACACACACACACACACACACGTTAATTTTTGTTGGGAGCCAATTAACCTACCAGTATATTTTTGGATTGTGGGAGGAAACCAGAGTACCCTGTGGAAACCCACACAAGCCCAGGGAGAATATATAAACTCCACATAGTTATGGTATCATGGGAATCAAACCCATGACCTCAGTGCTGAGGCAGTAATGCTAACCATTACACCGTCCATGCTGCCCACTATTATCACCCCTGGCATTAACGGTTCCCAATGTTTTTAGCTTTGTGACCCACCAACAGAATAAGTGAATATATACGTATAACAAACCAAAAGCAATGATCTCTTCCTTGTCAAGTCCAAGTTATTTTTTCTTACTCATCCTTTTGGACCTCTCTTCCAGTTTTAACACTGTGGACCTCTTCTTGCACTTCCTTCATTACATCTCCTAGTTTACTTTCGACATTTCCTTCTCTATTCCCTTTGGTCCCACAATGATCTAGGACCTCTTCTCCAGTCACTTTACACTTCCACTTAATCTCCACCGTCACTCCTAAGCAGAGGTCACCCAAATCTATCGATCCTCGTGTGCTCCGGTGTCTCTTCTAGAATTTCCCAACATTTACTATCATCTC
The DNA here is from genome assembly GCF_028390025.1 of Pseudophryne corroboree. Taxonomy (NCBI): domain Eukaryota; kingdom Metazoa; phylum Chordata; class Amphibia; order Anura; family Myobatrachidae; genus Pseudophryne; species Pseudophryne corroboree. The sequence goes on along the minus strand of NC_086444.1, from coordinate 848,358,874 downwards.
CATATTCAGCAGCTCGTCTAAGTATTATTTCAACCTGTGAAACATTGGTAGGATTATTGGTAGTTATTTATATAGCACACACATACTGCTTTACAGAGAATATATTTGTCCATTGACATCAGTAGTTTCCAAATCTACAGTATATTCCCTACTACATATAAACAGTAAGGTTGTTGTTAGAATCCAATTAACCCAAATGTATGTGTTTGGCTTGTGGAAAGGGGACGTTCAAAATCCTGGTGATTATTTTAACCCATACCCTAACCCTAGTACTTAAAAGTCGGGATGCCGCTTTTGGTATTCTGAAAGTCGGGTTGCTGACTGCCAGGATATTAACTACATCCGGTGTGAAGAAACATGTAAACACAGGGAGAACACACAATTCCACACCGTTGTGGTGTATGAGGGATTTGAATCCAAGAACTCAGTGCTGTAAGGTAATAATGCTAAAGGGGAGTACACACGGAGAGATCCTTGCTTAAATTCTAAGCAATCTGACTAGATTGCGTAGAAATTAAGCACGGATCGCTCCGTGTGTAGGATCCCGGGGACAGCGATGCTATCTAGATTTAGCATGCATGCATGCCAAATCAAATGAGATCGCTCATTTCACCCAGCCCCCCCTTCGCTCAGCACACATCGCGCTGAGCGGGTGATGTGTGCTGAGCGGTCTGTGCTAGATCGCTCAGCACACATCTCTCCCGTGTGTACGGGACTTAACAAGTACACAAACCATGCTGCCCTAAGTATTAGGTCCTTGTTCACCCAACACTACCAAAACCGTAAACCACTATTGTCTCCTGCCTCTACTACTGTAGAATCTCCTAATTGGCTCTACTTTTCAATTCATGCTTAGCACTGCATCAATGCTGATTTTTCTCTCCCATCACGATGCATCTGTCTCCCAGACCAGACATTCTCTTCACGGGCTTCCTGATCCTCACAGAATCCAATTTAAAACACCCTCCAATGACCAGGGCCTTAACACTTTCACCAATAACAAACTTAGCTCATACCACTCCACATTGATCGACAATACTCAAATTTGAACTGTTAAAACTTAGGGGGTTATTCCGAGTTAATCGCTCGCTAGCAACTTTTTGCAGCGCAGCGATCAGGTTAAATCTCTGCAAAACTGTGCATGCGTATGCACCGCATTGGCAGGCGCATCGTATGGGTACAAAGAGGATCGGTGCTGGGCGATGGATTTAACGAAGAATCTATTCGCATAGCCGATCGCAAGGTGATTGACAGGAAGAAGGCGTTTGTGGGTGTCAACTGACTGTTTTCTGGGAGTGTTTGGAAAAACGCAGGCATGTCAAAGTGTTTGCAGGGCGGGTGTCTGACATCAATTCCGAGACCAAAAAGACTGAAGTGATCGCAGCGGCTGAGTAAGTCCAGAGCTACTCAGAAACTGCAAAAAACTTTTTTGTGCCGTCGGCTGCAAAAGTGTTCGCACACTTGCAAAGCGAAAATACACTCCCCCATAAGCAGCGACTATCTGATCGCAGTACTGCAAAAAGTTGCTAGCGAGCGATCAACTCGGAATGACCCCCTTAATTCAGTATAACTTTATTATGCATATTAGTTAATACAAATGAAAACCGAATCAAGTTTATATAGCTATTTACATAATGTGACAAAAAAAAAACTATTTTGAGGTCATAATGACAATATATTCAAACAGTAAATAAAAACTGTATATAAAATAAGAATTTACTTACCGATAATTCTATTTCTCGTTGTCCGTAGTGGATGCTGGGGACTCCGTAAGGACCATGGGGAATAGCGGCTCCGCAGGAGACTGGGCACAAAAGTAAAGCTTTAGAACTACCTGGTGTGCACTGGCTCCTCCCCCTATGACCCTCCTCCAAGCCTCAGTTAGGATACTGTGCCCGGACGAGCGTACACAATAAGGAAGGATTTTGAATCCCGGGTAAGACTCATACCAGCCACACCAATCACACCATATAACTTGTGATCTAAACCCAGTTAACAGCATGATAACAGAGGAGCCTCTAGAAAAGATGGCTCACTACAGCAATAACCCGATTTTTTTGGTAACAATAACTATGTACCAGTATTGCAGACAATCCGCACTTGGGATGGGCGCCCAGCATCCACTACGGACTACGAGAAATAGAATTATCGGTAAGTAAATTCTTATTTTCTCTGACGTCCTAGTGGATGCTGGGGACTCCGTAAGGACCATGGGGATTATACCAAAGCTCCCAAACGGGCGGGAGAGTGCGGATGACTCTGCAGCACCAAATGAGAGAACTCCAGGTCCTCCTCAGCCAGGGTATCAAATTTGTAGAATTTTACAAACGTATTTGCTCCTGACCAAGTAGCTGCTCGGCAAAGTTGTAAAGCCGAGACCCCTCGGGCAGCCGCCCAAGATGAGCCCACCTTCCTTGTGGAATGGGCTTTTACAGATTTTGTCTGTGGCAGGCCTGCCACAGAATGTGCAAGCTGAATTGTACTACAAATCCAACGAGCAATAGTCTGCTTAGAAGCAGGAGCACCCAGCTTGTTGGGTGCATACAGAATAAACAACGAGTCAGATTTTCTGACTCCAGCCGTCCTGGAAACCTATATTTCCAGGGCCCTGACAACGTCTAGCAACTTGGAGTCCTCCAAGTCCCTAGTAGCCGCAGGCACCACAATAGGTTGATTCAGGTGAAACGCTGAAAACCACCTTAGGGAGAAACTGAGGACAAGTCCTCAATTCCGCCCTGTCCGAATGGAAAATCAGATGAGGGCTTTTACAGGATAAAGCCGCCAATTCTGACAAGCACCTGGCCCAGGCCAGGGCCAACAGCATGACCACTTTCCATGTGAGATATTTTAACTCCACATATTTAAGTGGTTCAAACCAATGTGACTTTTGGAACCCAAAAACTACATTTAGATCCCAAGGTGCCACTGGAGGCACAAAAGGAGGCTGTATATACAGTACCCCTTTCACAAACGTCTGAACTTCAGGGACTGAAGCTAGTTCTTTTTGGAAGAAAATTGACAGGGCCGAAATTTGAACCTTAATGGACCCCCATTTCAGGCCCATAGACACTCCTGTTTGCAGGAAATGTAGGAATCGACCTAGTTGAAAATTCCTCCGTCGGGGCCTTACTGGCCTCGCACCACGCAACATATTTTCGCCAAATGCGGTGATAATGTTTTGCGGTTATATCTTTCCTGGCTTTGATCAGGATAGGAATGACTTCATCCGGAATGCCTTTCTCCTTCAGGATCCGGCGTTCAACCGCCATGCCGTCAAACGCAGTCGCGGTAAGTCTTGGAACAGACAGGGTCCTTGCTGGAGCAGGTCCCTTCTTAGAGGTAGAGGCCACGGATCCTCCGTGAGCATCTCTTGAAGTTCCGGTTACCAAGTCCTTCTTGGCCAATCCGGAGCCCGAATATAGTGCTTACTCCTCTCCATCTTATAATTCTCAGTACCTTGGGTATGAGAGGCAGAGGAGGGAACACATACACTGACTGGTACACCCACTGTGTTACCAGAGTGTCTACAGCTATTGCCGGAGGGTCCCTTGACCCGGCGCAATACTTGTCGAGTTTTATAAACATGTGGAAGACTTCTGGGTGAAGTCCCCACTTGCTGACAGTGCTATCACATGATTTTCCGCCCAGCGAAGAATCCTTGCAGCTTCTGCCATTGCCCTCCTGCTTCTTGTGTCACCCTGTCTGTTTACGTGGGTGACTGCCGTGATGTTGTCCGAATGGATCAACTCCGGGTGACCTTGAAGTAGAGGTCTTGCTGAGCTTAGAGCATTGTAAATGGCCCTTAGCTTCAGGATATTTATGTGAAGTGATGTCTCCAGGCTTGACCATAAGCTCTGGAAATTCCTTCCCTGTGTGACTGCTCCCCAGCCTCGCAGGCTGGCATCCGTGGTCACCAGGACCCAGTCCTGAATGTCGAATCTGCGGCCCTCTAGAAGATGAGCACTCTGCAACCACCACAGGAGAGACACCCTTGTGCTTGGTGACAGGGTTATCCGCTGATGCATCTGAAGATGCGACCCGGACCATTTGTCCAGCAGGTCCCACTGGAAAGTTCTTGCGTGGAATCTGCCGAATGGGATTGCTTCGTAGGAAGCCACCATTTTTCCCAGAACCCTTTCATTGATGTACTAGCTCGGATAACTCCCTGACTTTCTCCTCCGGGAGAAACACCTTTTTCTGGACTGTGTCCAGGATCATCCCTAGGAACAGACGACGAATCGTCGGAATCAGCTGCGATTTTGGAATATTGAGAATCCAATCGTGCTGCCGCAACACTACCTGAGATAGTGCTACACCGACCTCCAACTGTTCCCTGGATCTTACCCTTATCAGGGAATCGTCCAAGTAAGGGATAACTAAAATTCCCTTCCTTCGAAGGAGTATCATCATTTCGGCCATTACCTTGGTAAAGACCCGGGGTGCCGTGGACCATCCATACGGCAGCGTCTGAAACTGATAGTGACAGTTCTGTACCATAAACCTGAAGTACCCTTGGTGAGAAGGGTAAATTGGGACATGAAGGTAAGCATCCTTGATGTCCCAAGACATCATGTAGTCCCCCTTCTTCCAGGTTCGCAATCACTGCTCTGAGTGACTCAATCTTGAATTTGAACCTCCTTATGTAAGTGTTCAAGATTTTAGATTTAGAATCGGTCTCACCGAGCCGTCCGGCTTCGGTACCACAACAGTGTGGAATAATACCCCGTTCCCTGTTGCAGGAGGGGTACCTTGATTATCACCTGCTGGGAATACAGCTTGTGAATGGCTTCCAAAACTGCCTCCCTGTCAGAAGGAGACATCGGTAAAGCCGACTTTAGGAAACGGCGAGGGGGAGACGTCTCGAATTCCAATTTGTACCCCTGAGATATCACCTGAAGGATCCAGGGGTCTACTTGCGAGTGAGCCCACTGCGCGCTGAAATTCATTGAGACGGGCCCCCACCGTGCCTGATTCTGCTTGTAAAGCCCCAGCGTCATACTGAGGGCTTGGCAGAGGCGGGAGACGGCTTCTGTTCCTGGGAACTGGCTGATTTCTGCAGCCTTTTTCCTCTCCCTCTGTCACGGGGCAGAAATGAGGAACCTTTTGCCCGCTTGCCCACGAAAAGACTGCGCCTGATAATACGGCGTCTTCTTATGTTGAGAGGCGACCTGGGGTACAAACGTGGATTTCCCAGCTGTTGCCGTGGCCACCAGGTCTGAAAGACCGACCCCAAATAACTCCTCCCCTTAATAAGGCAATACTTCCAAATGCCGTTTGGAATCCGCATCACTTGACCACTGTCGTGTCCATAACCCTCTACTGGCAGAAATGGACAACGCACTTAGACTTGATGCCAGTCGGCAAATATTCCGCTGTGCATCACGCATATATAGAAATGCATCTTTTAAATGCTCTATAGGCAATAATATACTGTCCCTATCTAGGGTATCAATATTTTCAGTCAGGGAATCAGACCACGTCAACCCAGCACTGCACATCCAGGCTGAGGCGATTGCTGGTCGCAGTATAACACCAGTATGTGTGTAATACATTTTAGGATACCCTCCTGCTTTCTATCAGCAGGATGCTTAAGGGCGGCCATCTCAGGAGAGGGTAGAGCCCTTGTTCTTACAAGCGTGTGAGCGCTTTATCCACCCTAGGGGGTGTTTCCCAACACACCCTAACCTCTGGCGGGAAAGGATATAATGCCAATAACATTTTAGAAATTATCAGTTGTTATCGGGGGAAACCCACGCATCATCACACACCTCATTTAATTTCTCAGATTCAGGAAAACTACAGGTAGTTTTTCCTCACCGAACATAATACCCCTTTTTGGTGGTACTCGTATTATCAGAAATGTGTAAAACATTTTTCATTGCCTCAATCATGTAACGTGTGGCCCTACTGGAAGTCACATTTGTCTCTTCACCGTCGACACTGGAGTCAGTATCCGTGTCGGCGTCATATTCTGCCATCTGAGGTAACGGGCGCTTTAGAGCCCCTGACGGCCTATGAGACGTCTGGACAGGCACAAGCTGAGTAGCCGGCTGTCTCATGTCAACCACTGTCTTTTATACAGAGCTGACACTGTCACGTAATTCCTTCCAACAGTTCATCCACTCAGGTGTCGACCCCCTAGGGGGTGACATCACTATTACAGGCAATCTGCTCCGTCTCCACATCATTTTTCTCCTCATACATGTCGACACAAACGTACCGACACACAGCACACACACAGGGAATGCTCTGATAGAGGACAGGACCCCACTAGCCCTTTGGGGAGACAGAGGGAGAGTTTGCCAGCACACACCAGAGCGCTATATATATACAGGGATAACCTTATATAAGTGTTTTTCCCCTTATAGCTGCTGTATTTTTAATACTGCGCGTAATTAGTGCCCCCCTCTCTTTTTTAACCCTTTCTGTAGTGCAGGGGAGAGCCAGGGAGCTTCCCTCCAACGGAGCTGTGAGGGAAAATGGCGCCAGTGTGCTGAGGAGATAGGCTCCGCCCCCTTCTCGGCGGCCTTTCCCGTTTTTCTGTGTATTCTGGCAGGGGTTAAATTCATCCATATAGCCCAGGAGCTATATGTGATGCATTTTTTGCCATCCAAGGTGTTTTTATTGCGTCTCAGGGTGCCCCCCCCCAGCGCCCTGCACCCTCAGTGACCGGAGTGTGAAGTGTGCTGAGAGCAATGGCGCACAGCTGCAGTGCTGTGCGCTACCTTGTTGAAGACAGGACGTCTTCTGCCGCCGATTTTCCGGACCTCTTCTGTCTTCTGGCTCTGTAAGGGGGCCGGCGGCGCGGCTGTGGGACCTATCCATGGCTGGGCCTGTGATCGGTCCCTCTGGAGCTAATGTACAGTAGCCTAAGAAGCCCAATCCACTCTGCACGCAGGTGAGTTCGCTTCTTCTCCCCTTAGTCCCTCGATGCAGTGAGCCTGTTGCCAGCAGGTCTCACTGAACATAAAAAACCTTTGCACTAAGCAGCTCAGGAGAGCCACCTAGTGTGCACCCTTCTCGTTCGGGCACAAAAATCTAACTGAGGCTTGGAGGAGGGTCATAGGGGGAGGAGCCAGTGCACACCAGGTAGTTCTAAAGCTTTACTTTTGTGCCCAGTCTCCTGCGGAGCCGCTATTCCCCATGGTCCTTACGGAGTCCCCAGCATCCACTAGGACGTCAGAGAAAAGTTTTTGTTTTTTTAGACTGTACAAAACTACTTCTTCAATTTCACATGCCAAAACAACTCAGGGAGTAGGCAGTCCTGTGACATTGCCAGTAGTGGGTGGAGGTATGACTGCAGGGGGGTAATATGGGCTGCAAGATGACTGTCTTTCTGGGCAAAACTTATAGTATTGCCGTTCTCTGGGAAGGGAGTAGGGGATATCTGAATAGAGTTAAGTAGATGGAGTGCGCTGTCAACGGCAGCCCGTACAGGGAAGGTCAGTTCCCACAATGGTAGATACAAGCAAGAAAAAGAAAAGTACTGGCGCCGGCTGTGATTCAAAACACAATATAAAAATATAAAATATATCTTTTAATACACATTCATCTACAAGAGAATAATCTATCCCTCACGGGTAAAACAACACTGATAGAATATATTAAATGAATTCTGTAGGATACCACAAAGGTTAACCCTTTTGTAAAAAATGTCCACAGTTCCTGGCTAGGACACTATTCCACATTTGCCCACAAGTTTAGTTGGTGTAAGAGCATTTTACCAGACTTTCTTCCGGATATAAGTCCCCTAGGAGTCCCATGCAAATAGGGTCCAGATGGCAGATGGGGATAAGTAAGGGTCTGTGAAGAACTTGTGCCGGAATTTGATCCAGTGGATGCCAGTAGGTCCAAATGAGGCCAGGAGGTGGACATGGGTGCTGGTGCTTGTGGTCCTACAGAGAAGAGCCCAACGCGTTTCGCTGGTCTAATGGGTGCCAGCTTCCTCAGGAGCATAAGTCCAATGTCCAACTTATGGACTATATATACCCTTAGTAATTAGGGATTAGTTGGAAACATCTGCTAGACCTACTAACACTTAATAAAATCTATTTCACAAATTTAATATTTCGTTACAACAGAAGGCAATCAGTAGTATAGAATATATTATACATGTCTTTATTCATAGAAACGAGTGTTGTAAATATCATAAAAACATAAGAATGAGATATAAAGTTTGTATCATGTGATCGCAGCCGGTCACATGGCCTGTACTAGCCAGTAGAACCAGTGCTGCTGATTTCGTATGATCCCGCCCGGGACCACATGACCAGCGCCGATCACGTGATCACACCGGCGCGTCATGCGGTTCACAAATCCGGAAGTGATCAGGCCGCTCTTCTGTTGAAACTCCTCCTGGGAGATGACAAAGCAAGTGTAAAAAAAAAAAAAAAACAGTCCCAGTCAGATTTACTTTTACATTTTGTAAGATGTTAAACAGAGCATTGCAATTACCGAGTGTTATCCAAGATAATGTAGCACCCATTCATTTAATTCTGTATGGCTTGTAAGGATCAGCTCTTCTTGCCTCAGTCTGATACAATGTATACATAAACAATCACATAGCACCATTACCAGTAAATGCTTTCTTGATCAATTTGCTGAATAGCTTATACTGAGCACACACTATACAATTATCTAGCAGATCCTCATATTGATGGATCGGCCAGATAATTATAATTGTAAAGTGTATGCAACCAATCCAATAATATCAATCTGTCATGCAGGATATTCCAGCATAACTGTCCGATTTAATAATTTGCAAGTTAAAAGTCGGCCGCATCGGGGAGCGTATGCAGCCACTGCCCAAGCAACAGACATTTCCCCGGCTGTGTGGGCGCGTACAGCTCTTTCTTCTCATTATGATAGGCTGCTCTACAGTGACACCCAGCGTCACTCGTGGCAGGCAGGGTAGAAGCAGTAGCACTTGTTGCTCTGAACCTCCTCAATGTGCAATACAGTAAGTGGTTGTATGTGTGAAACACATACAACCTTATTGCAGGGTATGTAGCAGTGTGGGAGGCTCTGTCTCCCTCTCAGACTCTGACGTACCAGGTTATAGTTCAGTATGATATGCTGAACGTCAATATACCGACAGTGGCATCCCAGCAACAGGGCAAGCACAGAGTCCTCTTGCAGGCTCACTGTGCTTTCCATCTGCAGGCTTGCCACAAGTTCTATTCCTATTCTGTGGGAGTTGGAAAAGCCCTGTTGTGTCGGTATGCCAGCATTCTGGCATCTGTATCTTAAACGCCGGGATCCCAACAGCCAGCATATTAAACGTATACCCCTGCTTACCATAGTGGCTCTATCCCCAAGGACCAGCCACCAATGAGTAGCATAATTCTTCTCACAAACCTACCCCTCCTCCCATCATCTACTGTAGCACTGCTTCAATGCTTCCCTTTCCTGCTCTGCATTTACACACTGCAATGCTGCCGACACTCAGGCTGGGCTTGTTTTAATAATAAAGAAAAGCTTCTATTGGCTCAGAACTAATACAATGTGGGTGGAGCACAACAAGCCTGCATTGAAAAAGCCACATGACTAGGCACCACTCATTTTACACCTGACATGGTCTTTGGATATTGTGCGTGTGTGTGTGTGATAGAGATATATATATATATATATACACACACATACATATATATATATATACATACATACACACTAGTAACCGGCACTGTCACTTCCAACATCAGCTGCCGTGGTGCCCATTACATGTATGTACAATCCAATCGAATCATAGCACTCTGCGGTCTCATTCAGGCAATAAAACACAGCTCCCAGGAAGCTTGCAGACACGTTTCGGCTTTAATAGCCTTTGTTAAGCTATTAAAGCCGAAACGTCGCTGCAAGCTTCCTGGGAGCTGCGTTTTATTGCCTGAATGAGACCGCAGAGTGCCATGATTCGATTGGAATATATATATAAAATAAGATTTTACTATTCTATTTTACTATTTCTCGTAGTCCGTAGTGGATGCTGGGGACTCCGTAAGGACCATGGGGAATAGACGGGCTCCGCAGGAGACAGGGCACTAAGAAAGAATTAGGACTACTGGTGTGCACTGGCTCCTCCCTCTATGTCCCTCCTCCAGACCTCAGTTAAGGAAACTGTGCCCGGAAGAGTTGACAGTACAAGGAAAGGATTTTGGAATCCAGGGTAAGACTCATACCAGCCACACCGTATAACTCGTGATAAACTTACCCAGTTAACAGTATGAACAACAACAGAGCATCAGACCAACCTGATGCAACCATAACATAACCCTTATGTAAGCAATAACTATATACAAGCATTGCAGAAGAAGTCCGCACTTGGGACGGGCGCCCAGCATCTACTACGGACTATGAGAAATAGAATTACTGGTGAGTAAATTCTTATTTTCTCTGACGTCCTAGTGGATGCTGGGAACTCCGTAAGGACCATGGTGATTATACCAAAGCTCCCAAACGGGCGGGAGAGTGCGGATGACTCTGCAGCACCTAATGAGCAAACTCAAGGTCCTCCTCAGCCAGGGTATCAAACTTGTAGAATTTAGCAAATGTGTTTGAACCCGACCAAGTAGCAGCTCGGCAAAGCTGTAAAGCCGAGACCCCTCGGGCAGCCGCCCAAGAAGAGCCCACATTCCTTGTGGAATGGGCGTTTACTGATTTAGGATGCGGCAGTCCAGCCGCAGAATGTGCCAGCTGAATCGTGCTACAGATCCAGCGAGCAATAGTCTGCTTTGAAGCAGGAGCACCCAGCTTGTTGGGTGCATGCAGGATAAATAGCGAGTCAGTATTTCTGACTCTAGCCGTCCTGGAAACATAAATTTTCAGGGCCCGGACTACGTCCAGCAACTTGGAATCCTCCAAGTCCCGAGTAGCCGCAGGCACCACAATAGGTTGGTTCAAATGAAACGCTGATACCACCTTTGGGAGAAATTGGGGACGAGTCCTCAATTCTGCCCTGTCCATATGGAAAATCAGATATGGGCTTTTACATGACAAAGCCGCCAATTCTGACACGCGCCTAGCTGAAGCCAAGGCCAACAGCATGACCACTTCCACGTGAGATACTTTAGCTCCACGGTCTTAAGTGGCTCAAACCAGTGGGATTTCAGCAAATCCAACACAACGTTAAGATCCCAAGGTGCCACTGGAGGCACAAAAGGGGGCTGAATATGCAGCACTCCCTTAACAAACGTCTGCACTTCAGGCAGTGAAGCCAGTTCTTTTTGAAAGAAAATAGATAGGGCCGAAATCTGGACCTTTATGGACCCTAATTTTAGGCCCATAGTCACCCGACTGTAGGAAGTGCAGAAATCGACCCAGCTGGAATTCCTCTGTTGGGGCCTTCCTGGCCTCACACCAAGCAACATATTTCCGCCATATGCGGTGATAGTGTTTTGCGGTCACATCCTTCCTAGCTTTTATCAGCGTAGGAATCACTTCATCTGGAATGCCCTTTTCCGTTAGGATCCGGCATTCAACCGCCATGCCGTCAAACGCAGCCGCGGTAAGTCTTGGAACAGACAGGGCCCCTGCTGTAGCAGGTCCTGTCGGAGAGGCAGAGGCCATGGGTCCTCTGAGATCATTTCTTGTAGTTCTGGGTACCAAGTTCTTCTTGGCCAATCCGGAACGATGAGTATAGTTCTTACTCCTCTCTTTCTTATTATCCTCAGTACCTTGGGTATGAGAGGAAGAGGAGGGAACACAAACCGACTGGTACACCCACGGTGTCACTAGGGCGTCCACAGCTATCGCCTGAGGGTCCCTTGACCTAGCGCAATATCTTTTTAGCTTTTTGCAGAGGCGGGACGCCATCATATCCACCTGTGGCCGTTCCCAACGATTTACAATCAGTGTGAAGACTTCTGGATGAAGTCCCCACTCTCCCGGGTGGGGGTCATGCCTGCTGAGGAAGTCTGCTTCCCAGTTGTCCACTCCCGGAATGAACACTGCTGACAGTGCTAGGACGTGATTCTCCACCCATCGAAGAATCCTTGTGGCTTCTGCCATCGCCATCCTGCTTTTTGTGCCGCCCTGGCGGTTTACATGGGCGACCGCCGTGATGTTGTCTGACTGAATCAGCACCGGTTGGTTTTGAAGCAGGGGCTCTGCTTGACTCAGGGCGTTGTAAATGGCCCTTAGTTCCAGTATATTTATGTGTAGTGAAGTCTCCTGACTTGACCACAGGCCCTGGAAGTTTCTTCCTTGAGTGACTGCCCCCCATCCGCGGAGGCTTGCATCCGTGGTCACCAGGACCCAGTCCTGTATGCCGAACCTGCGGCCCTGAAGAAGATGAGCACTCTGTAGCCACCACAGAAGAGACACCCTTGCCCTCGGGGACAGGGTGATCAGCCGATGCATCTGAAGATGCGATCCGGACCACTTGTCCAACAGATCCCACTGAAAGATCCTGGCATGGAACCTGCCGAAGGGAATGGCTTCATATGACGCCACCATCTTTCCCAGAACTCGCGTGCAGTGGTGCACCGATACCTGTTTTGGTTTCAGGAGGTCTCTGACCAGATTCACTAACTCCTGAGCCTTTTCCTCCGGGACACAGCTGCGACTTTGGAATATTCAGAATCCAGCCGTGCCGTAGCAACACTTCCTGAGAGTATGCTACGTTGATCAACAACTGCTCCCTGGACCTCGCCTTTATGAGGAGATCGTCCAAGTACGGGATAACTAACTCCTTGCTTCCGAAGGAGTACCATCATTTCCGCCATTACCTTGGTAAAAACTGTCGGTGCCGTGGACAGACCAAACGGCAATGTCTGGAATTGGAAATGACCGTCCTATACCACAAACCTGAGGTACTCCTGGTGAGGTGGATAAATGGGGACATGCAAGTACGCATTCTTGATGTCCAGAGATACCATAAAATCCTCCTCTTCCAGGCTCGCAATGACCGCTCTGAGCGATTCCATTTTGAACTTGAACTTTTTCATGTAAATGTTCAAGGATTTTAAATTTAGAATGGGTCTTACCGAACCGTCCGGTTTCGGTACCACGAACAGTGTGGAATAGTAACCCTTTCCCTGCTGAAGGGGGGGTACCAGTATTATCACTTGCTGGAGGTACAGCTTGTGAATTGCCACCAGGACTACCTCCCTCTCCGTAGGAGAAGCTGGCAAGGCAGATTTTAGGTAACGGTGAGGGGGGGTCACCTCGAACTCCAGCTTGTATCCCTGCGATACAATCTGTATAGCCCAAGGATCCACCTGTGAGCGAACCCACTGATTGCTGAAGTGTCGGAGACGCGCCCCCACCGCTCCGCCTGTGGAGCCCCAGCGTCATGCGGTGGACTTAGTGGAAGCCGGGGAGGACTTTTGTTCCTGGAAACTGGCTGCATGGTGCAGCTTCTTTCCTCTACCCCTGCCTCTAGCAAGAAAGGACGCACCTCTGACTTTCTTGCTTTTTTGAGAACGAAAGGACTGCATCTGGTAATACGGTGCTTTCTTAGGCTGTGAGGAAGCCTGTGGCAAGAATGTTGACTTTCCAGCCGTTGCTGTGGATACGAGGTCCGAGAGACCGTCCCCAAACTCCTCACCCTTATAAGGCAAAACCTCCATGTGTTTTTTTTTTAGAGTCGGCATCCCCTGTCCATTGCCGAGTCCATAAGACCCGACTGGCAGAAATGGACATTGCATTTATTCTAGAGCCCAGCAGGCAAATGTCCCTCTGGGCATCCCGCATATACAAGACAACGTCTTTAATATGGCCAAGGGTTAGCAATACGGTATCCCTGTCCAGGGTATCTAACTCCTCCGACAGAGTATCTGTCCATGCTGCTACAGCACTGCACATCCAGGCTGAAGCAATAGCCGGTCTCAGTAGAGTACCAGAGTGTGTATACACTGACTTCAGGATACCTTCCTGCTTTCTATCCACAGGCTCTTTTAAGGCGGCCGTATCCTGAGACGGCAAGGCCACCCTCTTAGATAAGCGCGTCAGGGCCTTGTCTACCCTAGGGGAGGATTCCCAACGTAACCTATCCGTTGGCGGGAAAGGGTACGCCTTTAGTATTCTTTTGGGAATCACCACGCTTCTTCACATAACTCATTTAATTCATGTGACGGGGGGAAAAGTCACTGGCTGCTTTTTCTCCCCAAACATATTTACCCTCTTGTCAGGGACAGGGTCAACCTCTGAAATGTGTAATACATTTTTCATTGCAATAATCATGTATCGGATGGCCTTGGTCATTTTAGGCTGTAATTGTGCCTCATCGTCGACACTGGAGTCGGACTCCGTGTCAACCAACTGAGATAGTGGGCGTTTTTGAGACCCTGCCGGCCTCTGAGGCGCCTGGGCAGGCCCGGGTTGAGAGCCCGGCTGTCCCCCGGCAGCAACATCATCAAACCTTTTGTGTAATGAGTTTACATTGTCATTTAAGACCTTCCACATATCCATCTAATCAGGAGTCAGCACCGACACCACATTTATCTGCACTTGCTCCGCCTCCCCGTAACCCTCCTCATCAAACATGTCGACACAGCACACACACAGGGAATGCTCAGACTGAGGACAGGACCCCACAAGGTCTTTGGGGAGACAGAGAAAGAGTATGCCAGCCCACACCACAGCGCTATAATAACTCAGGGATATATACCACAAGAAGTGATTTCCCAATAGCTGCTTAATAAACACCTTTTGTGCCTAAAATAAGAATTTACTTACCGATAATTCTATTTCTCATAGTCCGTAGTGGATGCTGGGGACTCCGTCAGGACCATGGGGAATAGCGGCTCCGCAGGAGACTGGGCACAAAGTAAAAGCTTTAGGACTAGCTGGTGTGCACTGGCTCCTCCCCCTATGACCCTCCTCCAAGCCTCAGTTAGGATACTGTGCCCGGACGAGCGTACACAATAAGGAAGGATTTTGAATCCCGGGTAAGACTCATTACCAGCCACACCAATCACACCGTACAACTTGTGATCTGAACCCAGTTAACAGCATGATAACAGAAGGAGCCTCTGAAAAGATGGTTTTACAACAACAATAACCCGATTTTTGTAACAATAACTATGTACAAGTAATGCAGACAATCCGCACTTGGGATGGGCGCCCAGCATCCACTACGGACTATGAGAAATATAATTATCGGTAAGTAAATTCTTATTTTCTCTAACGTCCTAGTGGATGCTGGGGACTCCGTCAGGACCATGGGGATTATACCAAAGCTCCCAAACGGGCGGGAGAGTGCGGATGACTCTGCAGCACCGAATGAGAGAACTCCAGGTCCTCCTCAGCCAGGGTATCAAATTTGTAGAATTTAGCAAACGTGTTTGCCCCTGACCAAGTAGCTGCTCGGCAAAGTTGTAAAGCCGAGACCCCTCGGGCAGCCGCCCAAGATGAGCCCACTTTCCGTGTGGAATGGGCTTTTACAGATTTTGGCTGTGGCAGGCCTGCCACAGAATGTGCAAGCTGAATTGTACTACAAATCCAACGAGCAATCGTCTGCTTAGAAGCAGGAGCACCCAGCTTGTTGGGTGCATACAGGATAAACAGCGAGTCAGATTTTCTGACTCCAGCCGTCCTGGAAACATATATTTTCAGGGCCCTGACTACGTCCAGCAACTTGGAATCCTCCAAGTCCCTAGTAGCCGCAGGCACCACAATAGGTTGGTTTAAGTGAAATGCTGAAAACACCTTAGGGAGAAATTGAGGACGAGTCCTCAATTCCGCCCTGTCCGAATGGAAAATCAGATAAGGGCTTTTACAGGATAAAGCCGCCAGTTCTGACACGCGCCTGGCCCAGGCCAGGGCCAACAGCATGACCACTTTCCATGTGAGATATTTTAACTCCACAGATTTAAGTGGTTCAAACCAATGTGACTTTTGGAATCCAAAAAAACTACATTGAGATCCCAAGTGCCACTGGAGGCACAAAAGGAGGCTGTATATGCAGTACCCCTTTTACAAACGTCTGAACTTCAGGGACTGAAGCTAGTTCTTTTTGGAAGAAAATTGACAGGGCCGAAATTTGAACCTTAATGGACCCCAATTTCAGGCCCATAGACACTCCTGTTTGCAGGAAATGTAGGAATCGACCCAGTCGAATTTCCACCGTCGGGCCTTACTGGCCTCGCACCACGCAACATATTTTCGCCAATTGCGGTGATAATGTTTTTGCGGTTACATCCTTCCTGGCTTTGATCAGGATAGGGATGACTTCATCCGGAATGCCCTTTTTCCTTCAGGATCCGGCGTTCAACCGCCATGCCGTCAAACGCAGCCGCGGTAAGTCTTGGAACAGACAGGGTCCTTGCTGGAGCAGGTCCCTTCTTAGAGGTAGAGGCTACGGATCCTCCGTGAGCATCTCTTGAAGTTCCGGTTACCAAGTCCTTCTTGGCCAATCCGGAGCCACGAATATAGTGCTTACTCCTCACCATCTTATCAATCTCAGTACCTTGGGTATGAGAGGCAGAGGAGGGAACACATACCAGAGCGTCTACAGCTATTGCCTGAGGGTCCCTGGACCTGGCGCAATACCTGTCGAGTTTTTCCCAACGGTTTATAATCATGTGGAAGACTTCTGGGTGAAGTCCCCACTCTCCCCGGGTGGAGGTCGTGCTGAGGAAGTCTGCTTCCCAGTTGTCCACTCCCGGAATGAATACTGCCGACAGTGCTATCCCATGATTTTCCGCCCAGCGAAGAATCCTTGCAGCTTCTGTCATTGCCCTTCTGCTTCTTGTGCCACCCTGTCTGTTTACGTGGGTGACTGCCGTGATGTTGTCCGACTGGATCAACACCGGCTGTCCTTGAAGCAGAGGTCTTGCTAAGCTTAGAGCATTGTAAATGTCCCTTAGCTTCAGGATATTTATGTGAAGTGATGTCTCCAGGCTTGACCATAAGTCCTGGATATTCCTTCCCTGTGTGACTGCTCCCCAGCCTCGCAGGCTGGCATCCGTGGTTACCAGGACCCAGTCCTGAATGCCGAATCTGCGGCCCTCTAGAAGATGAGCACTCTGCAACCACCACAGGAGGGACACCCTTGTCCTTGGTGACAGGGTTATCCGCTGATGCATCTGAAGATGCGACCCGGACCATTTGTCCAGCAGGTCCCACTGGAAAGTTCTTGCGTGGAATCTGCCGAATGGGATTGCTTCGTAGGAAGCCCCCATTTTACCCAGAACCCTTGTGCATTGATGCACTGAGACTTGGCTCGGTTTGAGGAGGTTCCTGACTAGCTCGGATAACTCCCTGGCTTTCTCCTCCGGGAGAAACACCTTTTTCTGGACTGTGTCCAGGATCATCCCTAGGAACAGAAGACACGTCGACGGAACCAGCTGCGATTTTGGAATATTGAGAATCCAATCGTGCTGCCGCAACACTATCTGAGATAGTGCTACACCGACCTCCAACTGTTCCCTGGATCTTACCCTTATCAGGGAATCGTCCAAGTAAGGGATAACTAAAATTCCCTTCCTTCGAAGGATCATTTCGGCCATTACCTTGGTAAAGACCCGGGGTGCCGTGGACCATCCCTACGGCAGCGTCTGAACTGATAGTGACAGTTCTGTACCATAAACCTGAGGTACCCTTGGTGAGAAGGGTAAATTTTGACATGAAGGTAAGCATCCTTGATGTCCCGAGACATCATGTAGTCCCCTTCTTCCAGGTTCGCAATCACTGCTCTGAGTGACTCAATCTTGAATTTGAACCTCTGTATGTAAGTGTTCAAAGATTTTAGAATCGGTCTCACCGAGCCGTCTGGCTTCGGTACCACAATAGTGTGGAATAATACCCCGTTCCCTGTTGCAGGAGGGGTACCTTGATTATCACCTGCTGGGAATACAGCTTGTGAATGGCTTCCAAAACTGCCTCCCTGTCAGAGGGAGACGTCGGTAAAGTCGACTTTTGGAAACGGCGAGGGGGAGACGTTTCGAATTCCAATATGTACCCCTGAGATATTACCTGAAGGATCCAGGGGTCTACTTGCGAGTGAGCCCACTGCGCACTGAAATTCATTGAGAACGGGCCCCCACCGTGCCTGAGCTTGTAAAGCCCTAGCGTCATACTGAGGGCTTGGCAGAGGCTGGAAAGGGTTTCTGTTCCTGGGAACTGGCTGATCTCTGCAGCCTTTTTCCTCTCCCTCTGTCACGAGCAGAAAAGAGGAACCTTTTGTCCGCTTGCCAACAAAGGACTGCGCCTGATAATACGGCGTCTTATTTTGAGAGGCGACCTGGGGTACAAACGTGGATTTCCCAGCTGTTGCCGTGGCCACCAGGTCTAAAAGACCGACCCCAAATGTCCCCTTTCAAAGGCAATACTTCCAAATGACGTTTGGAATCCGCATCACCTGACCATTTTACTGGTAGAATTGGACAACGCACTTATACTTGATGCCAGTCGGCAATTATTCCGCTGTGCATCATGCATATATAGAAATGCATCTTTTAAATGCTCTATAGGCAATAATATACTATCCTTATCTAGGATATCAATATTTCCAGTCAGGGAATCCGACCATGCCAACCCAGCACTGCACCTCCAGGCTGAGGCGATAGCTGGTCGCAGTATAACACCAGTATGTGTGTAAATACCTTTTTTTGGATACCCTCCTGCTTTCTATCAGCAGGATCCTTAAGGGCGGCCATCTCATGAGAGGGTAGAGCCCTTGTTCTTACAAGCGTGTGAGCGCCTTATCCCCCCTAGGGGGTGTTTCCCAATGCATCCTAACCTCTGGCGGGAAAGGGTATGCAGCCAATACTTTTTAAGAAATTATTAATTGTTATCGGGGGGAAACCCACGCATCATCACACATTTTATTTCTCAGATTCAGGAAAACTACAGGTAGTTTTTCCCTCACCGAACATAATACCCCTTTTTTGGTGGTACTCGTATTATCAGAAATGTATAAAACATTTTCCATTGTCTCAATCATGTAACGTGTGGCCCTACTGGAAATCACGGTTGTCTCTTCACCGTCGACACAGGAGTCAGTATCCATGTCGGCGTCTGTATCTGCCATCTGCCTGACGGCCTATGAGACGTCTGGACAGGCACAAGCTGAGTAGCCGGCTGTCTCATGTCAACCACTGTTTTTTTATATAGAGCTGACACCGTCACGTAATTTTCAACAGTACATCCACTCAGGTGTCGACCCCCTAGGGGGTGACATCACTGTTACAGACACTCTGCTCCGCCTCCACATCATTTTCCTCCTCATACATGTCGACACACACGTACTGACACCCAGCACACACACAGGGAATGCTCTCATAGAGGACAGGACCCACTTAGCCCCTTGGGGAGACAGAGGGAGAGTTTGCCAGCACACACCAGAGCGCTATATATGTATAGGGACAACCTTACAATAAGTGTCTATCCCTTATATCTGTTATTTTGCCAAATAAGTGCCCCCCTCTCTTTTTTACCCTGTTTCTGTAGTTGCAGGATGCAGGGGAGATTCTGGGAGCCTTCCTACCAGCGGAGCTGTGTGGGAAAAATGGCGCTGTGTGCTGAGGAGATAGGCCCCGCCCCCTTCACGGCAGGCTCTTCTCCCGCTTTTTTCTGGAAAACTGGCAGGGGTTAAATACATCCATATAGCCCAGGAGCTATATGTGATGTATTTTTTGCCAACTAAGGTAAATTCATTGCTTCCCAGGACGCCCCCCCCCCCCCCCAGCATCCTGCACCCTCAGTGACCGGAGTGTGAAGTGTGCTGAGAGCAATGGCGCACAGCTGCAGTGCTGTGCGCTACCTTATGAAGACAGGAAAGTCTTCTGCCGCCGATTTATGGACCTCTTCTTGCTTCAGCATCTGTAAGGGGGCCGGCGGCGCGGCTCCGGGACCCATCCATGGCTGGGCCTGTGATCGTCCCTCTGGAGCTAATGTCCAGTAGCCTAAGAAACCCAATCCACTCTGCACGCAGGTGAGTTCGTTTCTCTCCCCTTAGTCCCTCGATGCAGTGAGCCTGTTGCCAGCAGGTCTCACTGAAAATAAAAAACCTATTTAAACTTTTACTCTAAGCAGCTCAGGAGAGCCACCTAGATTGCACCCTTCTCGTTCGGGCACAAAATCTTAACTGAGGCTTGGAGGAGGGTCATAGGGGGAGGAGCCAGTGCACACCAGCTAGTCCTAAAGCTTTTACTTTGTGCCCAGTCTCCTGCGGAGCCGCTATTCCCCATGGTCCTGACGGAGTCCCCAGCATCCACTAGGACGTTAGAGAAATTTATGTGCCCCCCCCCCCCTCTCTTTTTACCCTTCTAGCTTCCAGGAGACTGCAGGGGAGAGCCTGGGGAGCATCCTTCCAGCAGAGCTGTGAAGAAAAATGGCGCTGGTGTGCTGAGGAAGAAGGCCCCGCCCCCTCAGCGGCAGGCTTCTCCCGCTGTCTGTGACAGGAAAATGGTGGGGGATTTTTCACATATACAGTACCAGACTATTGTGTAGATTTATGCCAAAGGTACTCTAATTGCTGCCCAGGGCGCCCCCCCCCACAGTGACCGGAGTGTGGTGTGCAGTGGGAGCAATGGCGCACAGCTGCGGTGCTGTGCGCTACCTTAAATGAAGACAGGAGTCTTCAGCCGCCGATTTGACCGTCTTCCAGCTTCTGATCTTCTGGCTCTGCGAGGGGGACGGCGGCGCGGCTCCAGGAACGGACGATCAAGGACAGCTGCCTGTGTTCGAACCCTCTGGAGCTAATGGTGTCCAGTAGCCTTAGAAGCACAACCTGGCTGTGAACAGGTACGTTTGCTTCTCTCCCCTTGGTCCCACATAGCAGTGAGTCTGTTGCCAGCAGAAGCTCACTGAAAATAAAAAAACCTAACAAATACTTTCTTTAACTAGCAGGCCCAGGAGAGCCCACTAGGAGCACCCAGCTCTGGCCGGGCACAGATTCTAACTGAGGTCTGGAGGAGGGGCATAGAGGGAGGAGCCAGTGCACACCAGATAGTACCTAATCTTTCTTTTAGAGTGCCCAGTCTCCTGCGGAGCCCGTCTATTCCCCATGGTCCTTAGAGTTCCCAGCATCCACTAGGATGTCAGAGAAAAGGGGGGGGGGGGGGGGTTATAGAATAAATAAAAAAATAATGATGGAATGAGAGGGAATTTGGGAGAGCAGTGGCAGCAAGCACAAGTGTCAGCGAGAGGGGAGAGAAGTGACAGGAAGAGGGGGAGCAAGCAGGCGATACGTTAGCATACTACAAGCAGGGGGCTCTGATGGGGTGGACCTTTCACAGCATTAAGCCTCACCCTCCCACCCCCAAATACCCATGAATTACAGCACTGCACTACCCTGCTGACAGGGCTCTGAGCCAGGCAGGCGGGGCTCACTACTGACGCATTGGAGGGGAAGCTACAACCCTGACCCCATAGCAGCGGAACCCACAGTCGTTAACGCCAGTTTTTTCAAATCCTTTTATTACAAACACTGGACATTTATGCCGTGAAAGTCACAAGGTAACGTTACAGTTTATAAACAAAATTCAAGGAACATAAAAACCACTGTTTACAGAATTGGGGGGGAAAAAAATAAAAATAAAACTATAAAGCCATTAAAAGAAAATTAAATGAGCCAAATACTATTTACAGCAAGACACCACTGTGTCCTGTACACAAGTCCTCACAAGAGAAAAGTTTTTATCTTAAACTCCCAGCCTGGATGAAAGTCCCGTAGTTAATCCTCTGTCCTGTCTACCTACAAGAAAAAGAAAATAGTTACTTTCTTCACAGTGGCAAGGTTGGGTACTTTACAAAAATATTAAAATCAGTCCTCTATTAAAGTTCCTCTAAGAAAAAAAATCATATGCACAATCTGCATTGACCAGGCATTTTATCCCCACTAACTCCATGGTGTCCTCTATGAACTGGCATTTAATTATGCACAAAAGACCTTGCAAACAATTCACCCCTCAGTTTATTAAGTTCCTCTGTCTGTAGATTTCACTATTTGCTATAAAGAAAAGAAGCAATCATTAAATACTAAAATGCATAAATCAGAATCGAACATTTTATCAAAATGGAGAGCAAAAATGATTAAGCTGTAAAAAGGCATCTGCTCTAAAACGCCTGTAAAAAACAATTTTAAATTGAACGTTAAACAGAGACTTTAAAGATTAAGAAGCCAAAGACTGAAGTGGTTTTTCCCCCAATTTAATCTTTACGCTGGTACATGAAGTTGGAAGAGAGACCATACCACAGGACAGCGGTTTCTGGTGTACGCCTTGCGCTCTGCCCACAACGTGCGACCCCAGAGATAGACGTGGTCAGGGTGACACACGGCCTGCAATGAAGTTCCCGCTGGCGGGTACAAACAAGGTATAATGTCAGAGTTAGAAGACAACATTCTTCTTTACCTTAAGTTGTACCCATTTCAGTACTTTACCTGGTATTAACTTTAAAAAATAGCTTATTTATCCATAGATCGTCTGGCAAAGACCAGAAAACCCCAATTTAAAAAGGACTCTGTATTATTTAAAGAGGGAAAAATTTATTTTAAAAAAAGGAGAGAGAACACATCTTTAAGTTAAACACTAACAAAAGCAATCAATTTACAAAAGGGCTGTTAAGGAAGTTATCAAAACATTTTTAAAAAGGAGTCCACACATTGTTTAAGTTATCTTTATTCAAAGTTAATTTTTTTTTTAAAATGGTTGAAACCTATGTACTCAAATACACACCTTATGTGAATCCTAGTCCATTAGTAAGGTTGGTAGTTATTTTGATGGTTTCCAGCGCCTCTTGATGCCTTTCCATATGTGCTTTGCTGACCTGCATTAAAATGATATATATTACTGCCACATCATGAAGTTAGCATAACACAAACAAGGTTTAGTGTCAAACTCACCACTGTAGTCTGTGTACCCTTGGTTATATCCACCATAGGTTCCATAGTTGTACCCAGTGTAATCATATCCACCATAATTATTGTAGCCACCCTGGTCACTGTAAGAGGAGTTGCCATTACCATAGCTTCCATATCCTTGATCGTAGTAGTTATTGTAACCCTGGTTCCAATTTTGGCCTGCCGAAATTGAAGAAATAAATATATTTGTTAATACAGAAGTGTGTTCTCTAAATTCAGCAAATTGGAATTAAGTGTTACAAACCTCCCCTGCCCCTCCCCCTTCCACCTCCTCGTGGCGCGGATGTTCCCCTTCCTCCTTTCTGCTGTTGCTGCTGCTGTTGTCTGTAAACTTCCTTGGGCTGTGCAACTTTGATCTCACACTAGAAGAAAGTTACTGTAAACATATGTATCTGGGGAACACATTACAGCTTTCTACTACAATTTATAGGTTCACAACATAATCTAAACAGTTATCCTCAAGCCTTACCTTTCCTGACCCAATTTGATGGTATCTGCTTTCCAATAGCTTCTTTACTGGCTCTTCGCCTGTATATGTGATGAAACAGAATCCTCTTCTCTCATTTGTCTTCGTGTCCATAGGAAGTTCGATATTTTCAATCTAAAGAGACAGATGTTTTTAGAACTGAAGTTACAGTTTGTAACAAACTAAGATAGTAAACTCCAACCCTCAGTTACTCCTTTCACACTGCACAAATAACATGGTAAAATTGCCAGGTTGAGGTGCGGTGTGTTGTGTTAGAGGTATGTTCCTATTTCCTGTGTTAACTAACATTGTACTTAAACCCAGGAATAAATAAGAATTTACTTACCGATAATTCTATTTCTCGGAGTCCGTAGTGGATGCTGGGGTTCCTGAAAGGACCATGGGGAATAGCGGCTCCGCAGGAGACAGGGCACAAAAAGTAAAGCTTTAGGATCAGGTGGTGTGCACTGGCTCCTCCCCCTATGACCCTCCTCCAAGCCTCAGTTAGGATACTGTGCCCAGACGAGCGTACACAATAAGGAAGGATTTTGAATCCCGGGTAAGACTCATACCAGCCACACCAATCACACTGTACAACCTGTGAGCTGAACCCAGTTAACAGTATGATAACAGCGGAGCCTCTGAAAAGATGGCTCACAACAATAATAACCCGATTTTTGTAACTATGTACAAGTATTGCAGATAATCCGCACTTGGGATGGGCGCCCAGCATCCACTACGGACTCCGAGAAATAGAATTATCGGTAAGTAAATTCTTATTTTCTCTATCGTCCTAGTGGATGCTGGGGTTCCTGAAAGGACCATGGGGATTATACCAAAGCTCCCAAACGGGCGGGAGAGTGCGGATGACTCTGCAGCACCGAATGAGAGAACTCCAGGTCCTCCTTAGCCAGGGTATCAAATTTGTAGGATTTTACCAACGTGTTTGCCCCTGACTAAATAGCCGCTCGGCAAAGTTGTAAAGCCGAGACCCCTCGGGCAGCCGCCCAAGATAAGCCCACCTTCCTTGTGGAATGGGCATTTACATATTTTGGCTGTGGCAGGCCTGCCACAGAATGTGCAAGCTGAATTGTATTACACATCCAACTAGCAATAGTCTGCTTAGAAGCAAGAGCACCCAGTTTGTTGGGTGCATACAGGATAACAGCAAGTCAGTTTTCCTGACTCCAGCCGTCCTGGAACCTATATTTACAGGGCCCTGACAACATCTAGCAACCTGGAGTCCTCCAAGTCCCTAGTAGGCGCAAGGCACCAAAATAAGCTGGTTCAGGTGAAACACTGACACCACCTTAGGGAGAGAACTGGGGACGAGTCCGCAGCTCTGCCCTGTCCAAATGGACAACCAGATATGGGCTTTTTTGAGAAAAAAACCACCAATTTGACACTCGCCTGGTCCAGGCCAGGGCCAAGAGCATGGTCACTTTTCATGTGAGATGCTTCAAATCCACAGATTTGACTGGTTTTAAACCAATGTGATTTGAGGAATCCCAGAACTACGTTGAGATCCCACAGTGCCACTGGAGGCACAAAAGGGGGTTGTATATGCAATACTCCCTTGACAAACTTCTGGACTTCAGGAACTGAAGCCACTTCTTTCTGGAAGAAAATCGACAGGGCCGAAATTTGAACCTTAATGGACCCCAATTTGAGGCCCATAGACACTCCTGTTTGCAGGAAATGCAGGAATCGACCGAGTTGAAATTTCTTCGTGGGGCCTTTCTGGCCTCACACCACGCAACATATTTTTGCCACATGTGGTGATAATGTTGTGCGGTCACCTCCTTTCTGGCTTTGACCAGGGTAGGAATGACCTCTTCCGGAATGCCTTTTTCCCTTAGGATCCGGCGTTCCACCGCCATGCCGTCAAACGCAGCTGCGGTAAGTCTTGGAACAGACATGGTACTTGCTGAAACAAGTCCCTTCTTAGCGGCAGAGGCCATAAGTCCTCTGTGAGCATCTCTTGAAGTTCCGGGTACCAAGTCCTTCTTGGCCAATCCGGAGCCATGAGTATAGTTCTTACTCCTCTACGTCTTATAAGTCTCAGTACCTTAGGTATGAGAAGCAGAGGATGGAACACATACACCGACTGGTACATCCATGGTGTTACCAGAACGTCCACAGCTATTGCCTGAGGGTCTCTTAACCTGGCGCAATACCTGTCCCGTTTTTTGTTCAGACGGGACGCCATCATGTCCACCTTTGGTATTTCCCAACGGTTTACAATCATGTGGAAAACTTCCCGATGAAGTTTCCATTCTGCCGGGTGGAGGTCGTGCCTGCTGAGGAAGTCTGCTTCCCAGTTTCCATTCCCGGAATGAAACACTGCTGACAGTGCTATCACATGATTTTCCGCCCAGCGAAAAGTCCTTGCAGTTTTTGCCATTGCCCTCCTGCTTCTTGTGCCGCCCTGTCTATTTACGTGGGCGACTGCCGTGATGTTTTTCCCACTGGATCAATACCGGCTGACCTTGAAGCAGAGGTCTTGCTAAGCTTAGAGTATTATAAATTTACCCTTAGCTCCAGTATATTTATGTGGAGAAAAGTCTCCAGACTTGATCACACTCCCTGGAAATTTTTTCCTTGTGTGACTGCTCCCCAGCCTCTCGGGCTGGCCTCCGTGGTCACCAGCATCCAATCCTGAATGCCGAATCTGCGGCCCTCTAGAAGATGAGCACTCTGTAACCACCACAGGAGAGACACCCTTGTCCTTGGATATAGGGTTATCCGCTGATGCATCTGAAGATGCGATCCGGACCATTTGTCCAGCAGATCCCACTGAAAAATTCTTGCGTGAAATCT
Source organism: Pseudophryne corroboree (assembly GCF_028390025.1). Taxonomy (NCBI): domain Eukaryota; kingdom Metazoa; phylum Chordata; class Amphibia; order Anura; family Myobatrachidae; genus Pseudophryne; species Pseudophryne corroboree. Next base: position 848,332,784 of record NC_086444.1, on the reverse strand, counting down.
GCCGAATGGAATTGCTTCGTAGGAAGTCACCATCTTTACCAGGACCCTTGTGCAATGATGCACTGATTTTAGGAGGTTCCTGACTAGCTCGGATAACTCCCTGGCTTTCTCTTCCGGGAGAAACACCTTTTTCTGGACTGTGTCCAGAATCATCCCTAGGCACAGCAGACTTGTCGTCGGGATCAGCTGCGATTTTGGAATATTTAGAATCCACCCGTGCTGTTGTAGCAGTATCCGAGATAGTGCTACTCCGACCTCCAACTGTTCCCTGGACTTTGCCCTTATCAGGAGATCGTCCAAGTAAGGGATAATTAAGACGCCTTTTCTTCGAAGAAGAATCATCATTTCGGCCATTACCTTGGTAAAGACCCGGGGTGCCGTGGACAATCCAAACGGCAGCGTCTGAAACTGATAGTGACAGTTCTGTACCACGAACCTGAGGTACCCTTAGTGAGAAGGGCAAATTTTGGACATGGAGGTAAGCATCCCTGATGTCTTGGGACACTATATAGTCCCCTTCTTCCTGGTTCGTTATCACTGCTCTGAGTGACTCCATCTTGATTTGAACCTTTGTAAGTGTTCAAAATTTTTTTTTTAGATTTAGAATAGGTCTCACCTAGCCTTCTGGCTTCAGTACCACAATATAATGTGGAATAATACCCCTTTTCTTGTTGTAGGAGGGGTAATTTGATTATCACCTGCTGGGAATACAGCTTGTGAATTGTTTCCCATACTGCCTCCTTGTCGGAGGGAGACCTTGGTAAACCAGACTTCAGGAGCCTGCGAAGGGGAAACGTCTCGACATTCCAATCTGTACCCCTGGGATACTACATGTAGGATCCAGGGGTCCTGTACGGTCCCAGCGTCATGCTGAGAGCTTGGCAGAAGCGGTGGAACGCTTCTGTTCCTGGGAATGGGCTGCCTGCTGCAGTCTTCTTCCCTTTCCTCTATCCCTGGGCAGATATGACTCTTATAGGGACGAAAGGACTGAGGCTGAAAAGACGGTGTCTTTTTCTGCAGAGATGTGACTTAGGGTAAAAACGGTGGATTTTCCAGCAGTTGCCGTGGCCACCAGGTCCGATGGACCGACCCCAAATAACTCCTCTTCCTTTATACGGCAATACACCTTTGTGCCGTTTGGAATCTGCATCACCTGACCACTGTCGTGTCCATAAACATCTTCTGGCAGATATTGACATCGCACTTACTCTTGATGCCAGAGTGCAAATATCCCTCTGTGCATCTCGCATATATAGAAAATGCATCCTTTAAATGCTCTATAGTCAATAAAATACTGTCCCTGTCAAGGGTATCAATATTTTTAGTCAGGGAATCCGACCAAGCCACCCCAGCTCTGCACATCCAGGCTGAGGCGATCGCTGGTCGCAGTATAACACCAGTATGTGTGTATATACTTTTTATGATATTTTCCAGCCTCCTGTCAGCTGGCTCCTTGAGGACGGCCCTATCTATAGACGGTACCGCCACTTGTTTTGATAAGCGTGTGAGCGCCTTATCCACCCTAAGGGGTGTTTCCCAACGCGCCCTAACTTCTGGCGGGAAAGGGTATACCGCCCATAATTTTCTATCGGGGGGAACCCACGCATCATCACACACTTCATTTAATTTATCTGATTCAGGAAAAACTACGGTAGTTTTTTCACATCCCACATAATACCCTCTTTTGTGGTACTTGTAGTATCAGAAATATGTAACACCTCCTTCATTGCCCTTAACGTGTGGCCCTAATAAGGAATACGTTTGTTTATTCACCGTCGACACTGGATTCAGTGTCCGTGTCTGTGTCGACCGACTAAAGTAAAAGGGCGTTTTAAAAACCCCTGACGGTGTTTCTGAGACGTCTGGACCGGTACTAATTGTTTGTCGGCCGTCTCATGTCGTCAACCGACCTTGCAGCGTGTTGACATTATCACGTAATTCCCTAAATAAGCCATCCATTCCGGTGTCGACTCCCTAGAGAGTGACATCACCATTACAGGCAATTGCTCCGCCTCCTCACCAACATCGTCCTCATACATGTCGACACACACGTACCGACACACAGCACACACACAGGGAATGCTCTGATAGAGGACAGGACCCACTAGCCCTTTGGAGAGACAGAGGGAGAGTTTGCCAGCACACACCAAAAACGCTATAATTATATAGGGACAACCTTATATAAGTGTTTTCCCTTATAGCATCTTTTATATATTTCTAACGCCAAATTAGTGCCCCCCCTCTCTGTTTTAACCCTGTTTCTGTAGTGCAGTGGAGAGCCTGGGAGCCTTCCCTCCAGCCTTTCTGTGAGGGAAAATGGCGCTGTGTGCTGAGGAGATAGGCCCCGCCCCTTTTTCGGCGGGCTAGTCTCCCGCTCTTTAATGGATTCTGGCAGGGGTTAAATATCTCCATATAGCCCCCGGAGGCTATATGTGAGGTATTTTTAGCCAAAAAAGGTTTTCATTTGCCTCCCAGGGCGCCCCCCTCCCAGCGCCCTGCACCCTCAGTGACTGCCGTGTGAAGTGTGCTGAGAGGAAATGGCGCACAGCTGCAGTGCTGTGCGCTACCTTAAGAAGACTGAGGAGTCTTCTGCCGCCGGTTCTGGACCTCTTCTCGTTTCAGCATCTGCAAGGGGGCCGGCGGCGAGGCTCCGGTGACCATCCAGGCTGTACCTGTGATCGTCCCTCTGGAGCTAATGTCCAGTAGCCAAAGAAGCCAATCCATCCTGCACGCAGGTGAGTTCACTTCTTCTCCCCTAAGTCCCTCGTTGCAGTGATCCTGTTGCCAGCAGGACTCACTGTAAAATAAAAAACCTAAGCTAAACTTTTATAAGCAGCTCTTTAGGAGAGCCACCTAGATTGCACCCTTCTCGGCCGGGCACAAAAATCCAACTGAGGCTTGGAGGAGGGTCATAGGGGGAGGAGCCAGTGCACACCACCTGATCCTAAAGCTTTACTTTTTGTGCCCTGTCTCCTGCGGAGCCGCTATTCCCCATGGTCCTTTCAGGAACCCCAGCATCCACTAGGACGATAGAGAAAAGCAGTTACTACCATGTCAGGTGCAGTGTGAACCGGTAACCCAGGTTGATGCAACCTGGGACCCGTCCCCACTATGGAGTAGGCAGCATGGAGATCTCATGGCAGGTCACACCCAGGAGAGAACCCTGTACCTTTTGCAGGTGTGACCTGCCATTGCGATATGAAAGGGGTAGAAGTCTGTTTTCTAGATACAGACATGCACAGGTAAAGAGATTTTGCTGGGCCTATAATTATGCCTACAAGTACCACTGATGGAAATCCTGAATACCTGACCTGTTGTAGACACTCCAAGATTGGTGTCGAGAACCTCTGCTATAGTTGCTATTAAGCCAGTGGTTCCCAAACAAAGGAGCAGATGTATTAAGCCTGGAGAAGGCATACAGAAGCGATAAAGCAGTGATAAGTGCAAGGTGATACCACACCAGCCAATCAGCTCCAATATGTAAATTGACAGTTATGAGCTGATTGACTGGTACATTATAACCACTTAATCACTCTTTATGCCTTCTCCAGACTTAATACATCTGTCCCATTGTCCTCAATGCACTCCAACAGTAGATGTTTTAAAGAAGATCCAGAGGTGACTTGATCAGTACTGCAGTTTTATTATATCTGTGCACAAGCAGGGATATCCTTAAAACCTGTTGCAGTGCCTTGAGGACAGTGTTTAGAAGCCACTGTATTACTCAATGTGTTATGTATTTTCAGTTTGTTCTTCAAGTTAAACCGCATTGTTAGTTTACTCTTTAGTTACATAACTCAGCTTGTGAATCCAACATAACTAGATGTAGTGTAGCCATATATGTAATTGCACATAAAAGGTGCATACACACTGAGCGATTTCCCCCCCCCTACCCAACGATGTCAGCGGGGGTGAGGTTATGGAAAGCAGTTCACCCCACCGTTCATGAAGCGGGGGACGCACATCACTGCTCATCGCCGGGGCATACACACTGGGCGGTTTTGAGCTGGAAGCAGCTTTTAACACCAAAAGTGAGCCGATTTTAGTTCAAAATCGCCTAGTGTGTATGGGCCTTTAAGGAGTGTTTTCTTTGAGGTACTGTACTTACATCTCCAAAGCCACCAAAGTAATCCTTTATCTGTTCCTCTGTAGTATCTGGGCTCAAACCACCAACAAACACTTTCTTTGGAGGCTCTTTGCTTTTTAATGCCTTTGCTCTCTTTGGATCAATGAGTTTCCCATCAAGTTTGTGTTCTTTAGTCTCCAGTACCTGCAGAATAAAATAAGTCGTTAGAGCTCTTGTACTCCTTGGAGCTGTACTTGAGAATACGAGCAGCACTCACCTTATCAACACTGACTGCATCTTTGAAGAGAACAAAGCCAAAGCCCCTTGATCGCCCAGTCACAGGATCCGTTTTAATTGTGCAGTCTACTACTTCGCCGAACCTGGAGAGGTACTCTGTCAGATCCTTCTTACTGGTGTCCCAGCTCAGGCCCCCGATGAACATCTTGCTGCAAGATAATGATTGCAGCACTGGATCAGGCACAGCGCACACCTACAGACAGGGACACTGCGGCCGCATCGGTGCAGAGCTGCGGGCCTCGCTCATGTGACAGCGTCCAGCCAATCAGCAGCGTGCACCACCCGCCCCGCCCCCCATGTGTTAGTAGCTGCCGCTGACGACATTCTCCAAATACCCCGCCGCTGGTGTAAGACTCAGTAGTCCCTACACCATGAAAAACACCCCAAGCATCGGCAGTCACCAAAGAAAAGCCGCCCGTACAGCCCGGAAACCTGCTACATCACCATAGCGACAGCGGCAAGAATACCCCCCCCCCCCCCCCCTTCTCTCCCTCTAACCCCAAAACTCACCCCTCATCCTGCTGGTTTTTGCTTGCGTTGATCTTAGAGCCCTCGGAGTACTCATCCATGTTTCCGTAGCCGCTCATGATTGGTGGTAGCAGATAACGGGACGAGAGATTCCTTATACAACAACTCTGCCGCAGCTAGCAACGGAAAAGATCGCCCAAGAGCCCGCCCTTCGCTTATATACAGGGAGCGGGAGCCAATAGAATCGCGCTCTCTTTGTGAGATCATGTGGGAGCGTTCGTTTACTATTGGCTGTCGGCGGACAGTGGAACGCACACGCAGCGGCCGGAAGCTCTCCCGCAGGGTACTGCGCATGCTCACACAGCAGCAGCAGCTGTACCGCGGCGTAGCTAGTTACTAGACAGGCCGGGGAGGGGGGCAAGACAATGGCTACCGCAGCACGTGAGCTTGCATGGAAAATGGCGCCGAGGCCGTGTGCACTGCAGCCACAGTTAACACAAGCTGATGGTGCTCTATAATGCATAGAAAGCGTCACACGGTGACCTGCAGCGTGCGCGCATATACATACACCCCGTGTGCGTGTGTGTAGCTGTATGTAGCACACATACACGGTGTTCTCAATCATGGCTATAATGACAGTGATGCGCACAATCGCGTAGCTGCTACTGAGGCGCCTGTAATTACCCCCCTTCCCCCCACCCGGCCCCAAGCCCAGCCTGCAGCCACTGGGTTAGTACCGTTCCGACCGTTCTGCCGCCCGCAGCTGCAGTAGGGTAGGAGTAGGGTGTGTTCCTGCTCTCACGCCCCCCTCGCTGTGTCACACACGCAGCAGCAGTAGGCCGGGCTCCGGGTACCGCTGCTGCCACTGGTGTGTGACTGTGACCGAGGCTGCTGATGGTGCACAGACATGCTGCTGCCGCTGCCCCCCTCAGTCACCGCGCTACTATTAGATATAGAGGGCACCACTACCCCGATCACGTTTGTGAAGGTAAGGGTGGCCCCCAGGGCCCCTCAAGCATGATGCCACCGCACGCTGTCGCGTTACACCATGCCAGTTATCGCTCTTATATATTATATATATATATATATATATATATATATATATATATATATATATAATATAATTAGCGCCCGGCAGCAGCTACTGATGGCTTCATTCCCTCATGTCCTTGTTTCTTTCCATAAATATCATGTAACCCCATTATTTCTCTCTCGGGATTTAAGGAAATAAAAATGGCCAGATTTTTTGTTGTTGTTCTAAATAGACCCATATGCCTTTGTCTAGAAATGCAACTATTAGGCAATACCTTTGATACTTTGAAGTAGTTACAATCTGATGCAGCAATTATGATACATTTAGGTTTTCGGAGTACTGACCATTGTCAGTAAATTACTTTCTTGTGCATGAGTGATTAGCTTCTGTAGGGGAAATGTGACACCAAGATATTATTACCTTAGAATTGAGCATACTGCTAATGTACAGATAAGTAAGGTGTGCGCTAATATTCCCTTTAGTATTGGCTAATTGTACTGTCACTGTTGAATTTACAAACACAGAAAACTTTAATTGTTTTGTTTTGCTTTCAGTGCAACCACTTGAGCTATAATTTCTTTTCCCACAAGGGCCCTTTAAATTAGTATGTGCACTTTGTGAAATAACATGTTCTAGGAAGACATGATTTCCCCAGCCAGGGAAAAGGAAGTATCATTTGTGGGGGTGGGTGTTCCAGTGCGTGAAATCACTAGTTCCATTCATTGAGATTTTGTATTAAAATGGTAACGAAAAAAAAAAATCCATACCCTGTATGTGTGTGTATATATATATATATAGAGAGAGAGCCTTTGTGTCTGGCACTCAATCCCTCCTCATACAATGCCCCGATGCCCTCCAACACGCGTGTAATGTATCCAATTCCAACGGCGGCACTCAAATAGGGACTTGAAGTAGCATAAAAAAGGAGACCACACTCCTAACAGCAAGTTAACGTTTCAGTTGTATTTTTCACAACTGGTTCTGACGAAAGTTGTGAAAAATACAACTGAAACGTTAACTTGCTGTTAGGAGTGTGGTCTCCTTTTTTATGATACTTCAAGTCCCTATTTGAGTGCCGCCGTTGGAATTGGAGATATATATATATATACATTGCAGGATTAGGATTATAGGGATCAGCAATTTGTACACAAAACATTTTATTAGATTTATTACAATGGGAATCCCAAACATTTTTGATTTGCACCTGAGTATCTTATTGTATTGTCTTTATGTCCTGGTGATCTGTAATGTCCTCAGTGAGTGGAATATAGCGCAACCTTTACTTAATCAGATCTGCCCCCCTGCCCACTCCTGAAAGGACCTGAGTTGTGTAAAGGGGGGTAAGGGGGGTACTCATGGGAGAGATGTGTGCTGAACGATCTTAACACAGACCGCTCAGCACACATCTCTCACCCCGCTCAGCACAGCGCGATGTGCTGAGCGAGGGGGAAAGCCGACGGGGGGGCGCTTACTTCACACAACGGTGAAGTGAGCGACCCGCTAGATTGAGCCTGCATGCAGCTCAATCTAGCATCGGCGATAGCGATGCGCGGGGCCGCGCATCGCTATCGCTGGAGGGCATACACACGGCAGATCCGTGCTTAAAATCTAAGCAATCTAGCAAGATTGCTTAGATTTTAAGCACGGATCTCTCCGTGTGTACCCCCCTGTACTCATGGGAGAGATGTGTGCTGAACGATCTTAACACAGACCGCTCAGCACACATCTCTCACCCCGCTCAGCACAGCGCGATGTGCTGAGCGAGGGGGAAAGCCGACGGGGGGGCGCTTACTTCACACAACGGTGAAGTGAGCGACCCGCTAGATTGAGCCTGCATGCAGCTCAATCTAGCATCGGCGATAGCGATGCGCGGGGCCGCGCATCGCTATCGCTGGAGGGCATACACACGGCAGATCCGTGCTTAAAATCTAAGCAATCTAGCAAGATTGCTTAGATTTTAAGCACGGATCTCTCCGTGTGTACCCCCCTTAAGGCAGAATTCTGTAGCCACAGACTGATAACAGAATAATTAAGGCGATACTGCGAATGTACGAAATGTGTTGTGTCTAAAGTGTTCCCATTTGAAACAAAGGGGGTAATTCTGAGTTAATTGCAGCAGCAAGTTTGTTAGCAATTGGGCAAAACCATGTGCACTGCAGGGGGGGGCCAGATATAACATTTGCAGAGAGTTAGATTTGGGTGGGTTATTTTGTTTCTGTGCAGGATAAATACTGCCTGCTTTATTTTTACACTGCAATTTAGATTTCAGTTTGAATACACCCCACCCAGAACTAACTCTCTCTGCACATGTTACATCTGCCCCTCCTGCAGTGCACATGGTTTTTCCCAACTGCTAACAAATTTGCTGCTGCGATCAACTCCGAATTAGGCCCAAAGTTCATACATCATTTTACACATTTCATAAAATCTTTTTTTGTCTACATTCAACTTTAGTTGTGACTCTTAAAGAATGACCTTCGTATAAATTCTGTGAAATTTAAGTAAGTAATTACATGCATCAGTGTGTTCTGCACAGTTGCTCCTTTGTCATTTTTATGATGACACCGTGCTACATAATACCACATAATTCCCTGAAGATATCCTCACACAGGTCATGATGTGACAAATGCAAGTGACAAATGCATATGGCACAATCAGATTTCCAAGAGTAAAGTGCGCTTGTGACTGCAGGGCAAGCCAGAAATCAATGGACAGATGGCATGTAAAGATAATGGGGTAAAACTGCTAAATCTTAACTTAAAATAGCAAATATATATTGCTGGTTTGGAAGTTTATTGTACAAACTAAAATAATGTTGCCTGTCTACCTTCAAAATGACAGTAATTCCCAATAATAATCAGGTGAAATGTGAGTGCATCATTTTTTGCCATATTGGTAAATGCAGTTGGAAGGTGTCCACAGCCTTTGTGTGTATTTGGCCTTTGTGTGCATTTAGCGCCTATGCACAATAGAAGGCCTCAGTAATGCTGCAAGGGGTCTGGCTGCTGGGCCCATGCACACAACAGCCTGAACAACCACAAAATGGCTAAAATAGATGCTGATCCTGTCAATCAGAGTTAAAGGTAGCTAGCAAATCAGTCATTTATTATCTGTATTGTATATAACAGCCATCTCTGCAGCTTATTATTCCCAAGCACCGCCTTTCTACTGATTTATATGTGACTTGCTCATTAATTAGGAGCGACACCTATGATTTACACAGGGATATTATAGCAGATGTGTGTATATGTGTTTATGTATATATTTATATGTTCCACCAGTCTCATATTATTACTATTTTTTTTTTTTTACATTTGTTAGCTTGTTGAATGAAAGCACTTTATTTTTGAACCAATTTACATTTTAATGAACCACAAATATATGATTTTACAAAATAACTGTAAGATCATGTTTGACCCTTTCTGGTAAGTTTCTGCTCGCCAGCTCGGGAGGGGGGGGGGGGCTGTGAGCAGAAATGTCAGCGCCGGTAGCTTTGTGCGCCCGAATGGTACAACAATTGATTGCTCTATCGGGCGCTGTCTAGTGGCCACTGGTGCGAAAAACACTTTAATTCCCCCGTGTAGGTGAGGAGCAGCGTTAGCCTTTTATTTATATATAGAGAGAGAGATTTTTTATGATCAGTATTTTATATAAAAGATGTTTGTACTTGACTGAATACCTTATTTTTAACATTGATAGTTCATGTGTAATTAATAAAACTGCCAATTTTTACCTTTCTATACTGTTAATGTAGTCTTGCTTATGTTAAAAAAGTGCACTGATTTTTTTAGTTATTATTATTACTAAGCCTAATTGCTATATTATTCAACCTTTTTTGACATTTACCCCAATGTAAAATCATCTGTTGTGTTATTTTCCCACAGGACATTTTGTTTCCTTATATTCATGACAATGTTGAAGAATATTTGCAGAAACACTGGCAAGAAGAAGAGTGCCAGGAGGATGTTCGGCAGCTAAGATTACAGGTTAGACAATAATTATTATATGGCACACTGAAAAGAAGAAAAAATGGCTTGCAGAAGACTCTTGTGTGGGTGCACTCTTGTGTTTATTTGGTTAGATAGATGAATATTAAAACTTAACGTTTATTAATTTCAGAATTTAAGATTAATCCACACTCTCAAAATCCACCAAGGTTAATTGGTAAAGATATGCATATATATAGACAAATTACACACATATATATTTAAGGTAAATAAATGCAAAACAGATTAAGTAAATAAGTAAAAAAATTGGAAATGTTCTGGTTAGTCTATCCTAATAGACTTGTAGGGTGATGTAGACACTGTAGCTCTACAACCAACTTCTATCCAACCAGCACAAGCAATGCTTGTTTTAATGAGACCTCATTGGGTCATTTTCGAACGGACTACTAGTATCAGGAGTATAGATCCTATTACCAATATGTGTCCATGCAGTTAAAGCCCTCTATATTATTTCATGGTTATATATTGTTTGGTGTGCTTAATAAAATTGCCCTAGGTCATTGGGAACAGAAAGGTTGGGAGAAAAAAGGGGAGAGAGAAGAAAGAGAGAAAAAAACAAGAAAAGAAGAAAATTGTGGTGATCCTGCTGTTGGTGTATAGTCGAGATAGGTCACGAATTACAACACCAGGTATTCTCGGGGGGTCCCCCCTACAGATACTGACCCAGCCCACCACCGCTTCGCCTCCGAGATCAGACGGGATCGGGCTCTACCGGTGGGGTGTGGTAGTAAAATGTTGGACACAAATTAGCCGACTCACCAATGAGTGTGCACCTAATAAAGATTTTTAGAAGGAGAGAAAGTCACTGATCTGCTGTCTACGTTAGACATAGGGTTAACTCTATGAATCATAGATGAGAGTCCACAGAGAAATTTTAAAAGATGGTAGGTGAAAGAGATAGGAAAAAGTAGAAAAAAATTGATGAGTACTCTGTAAGTGTACAGCACCACTGAGCTCAGCTAGCAGGCTCCCTGGGGACCCACAGGCTGTTGTCGGAGAATGGGGGAACAGTTAAGGTGGATCATCATTGCTGTCTGTCTCAGGTCGCGGTTCTCTGACCACACTAGTCCACCAGGGCAAACAAATACTGGCGCTGGGGTATTTTTAGAGGCCAGTGGTCCCTAGATGTTAACATCAGCAAAGGTGGTCACCTCTCCCCCGCAGCCCCTCCTCGCCTCTGAGCTGCTCCTCCTTCACCCTCCTCCCACCCAAAGATGCTCAGCTGCCATTTACATAACCATGCTTAACGGTGGTATTCATGTGACCGGTGGACAGGAGACCGACGGTCACATGCCCTCCTCCAACATCCCACCCCCTCACTATCCCTACGGCCGACCAACAGGGACTATTTCCACTCATGAATAGAACCCGTGTTGCAACCGAGCCCGCAGCGTGGCAAGCTCAGCGAGACTGCAGGGGCTTGCTGCACTCAACCCCTACCCCGCTGGGATCCTGGCATCGGTATGCTGCCGGGATCCCAGTGTCAGTATGCTGACTGGTGGTCAGCCATGCTACACCCTCTGGGAACGTTGGATCCAGTCTCCCTCTATATCTCTCCCAAGGGCCAGGTTATACAGCGCTAAACCCTTCCAGCCGCTGCCCGTTGCAATTGTATATTTGTATATGCATTGTATGTGACTTGTGCTAGCTCTGCTGTCTGATTTTCTCACTGTCACTTATAACTGTCCCTTCTATTCTTACAGCCCAGTATACAGGTGTATAGGGGTTCACAGTAGTTCACTTTTACAACGTATTTGCAAAGGGTGTCACATTGCTATACTTGCTACCCACTTATTATTGTGCTAAAGTGTGCTATACTGTTACTGCTGCTACAGTATGTCTTCCAAAGGCAAGGGTAACAAGGAGGCTGCTGCTCCTATGCTGGCCTCATGCAAGTCCTGTTCAGCAGGATTATCTCCTCAGGACACTGTACAGGATGGCCTGTGTGCATATTGCTATATTCCACCTAACCAGCCTGCCCCACCAGCTCCTGTTCAGGTTCCCCCATGGTTGTCTTTCTTTTCACAGGTTTTGTTGCAGATAGCAGACCGCTTAGCAGCTCCCACTTTGCTTCCCCCTATGGGATTCCCACAGCAGTTACAACCTGCTTTACCAGTCCCCTCTATGCCTCCTCCCTGGGTGGATGAACTTTCTCGCTCAGTGTAGAATCTGGCTCAGACTTCTGCCGCCTTTTAGCAGATGTTACAGGGTGACAGACCCTTAGCCGCCAAAGCACATAGGCATACAGTTCTATCTTCACAGTCTACACAGCTTTCAGATTCTGATGTATCCTCTGGGGAGGCATATGAGGCAGGTGTCTTTCTTCCTTAGTCCCCCTCAGGAGAAGAGGAACGTCCTTCTACAGTGGATGTACCTGCGCTAGTTCGGGTGGTCTATTTTGGATATAGAGAATGAGGAGCCAGCTCCTAAGCTAAAAACTCCGGTATTCAAACACCAGAAGGTTGTTAAGGCTGAATTCCCTCAAGCAGATCAGCTCACTGACCTCATCTGTGAAGCATGGAGTACCAATACCAGGGAACAGCTGTCCCACATCTCCCATATCAGGGAAGCAGCCTCCTACTTAGGTGAAGCCGCTTTGGATACTGGTTTCCTAGCTAATTCGGTGGTCGCCCGCAGAATCATCTAGCTATGCTCTTGGAAAGCAGACATTGACTCCAAGAAGGCCCTCGAATCCCTGCCCTACACTGGAGATACTCTGTTTGGTGTAGAATTGGACAATATAGTGGCTACTCTAGCAGACTCTAAATTTGCTTTCCTGCCCTCAGCAACTACCCCGAAGCCTCGGACATCCTCCTTCGATCCTTTCACCCTCAAGGGAAAGCTAAAGGACAGTCCTTCCCTCGGTGGTCTACTTCCACTAAGGCCTCCAAGCCCTGTGCTAAATAGGCTTGGGCTACTAGACGTCCAGCCACCAAGTCTGACGACAAACCCTCCACCTGATGGCGCGGGCCTCCTCCTGGGGGATACTAGGGTGGGAGGCAGATTTTTACAGTTCGTAGAGTTCTGGCATCGTACCACAACAGACGCCTGGGTGCAAGAAATGGTCTGTCGGGTACGCTCTCACATTCCTGAGGCCCTCCCCTCCAGCAGTTCTATTATCCAGGCCTTCCAACAGACCCGGTCAAAGCCCTGGCCCTCCAGATGGCCATTCAGTCTCTGCTGCACTCAGGGGTAATAATCCTTGTCCCTTTGGCACATCGAGGGATGGGTTTTTACTCTACTCCTTTCTTGGTTCAGAAACCCAATGGGTCTCATCTACCTTATCTGAGTGCCGAGGTTTCGTATGGTAACCCTCTGCTCCATTATCCTAGCAATGGAGCCTGGGAACTTTATGGTGTCTCTGGACATTCAGGATGCCTACCTGCATGTGCCCATAGCACCCACTCATCAACAGTTTCTCCTGTTTGCTGTCCTCCAGCAAAATTTGTTTTTGTAGGAAGGGAGGAAGGGGGTGTATCAGTTGCACAGGAAAAATATGTTGTCTGTGTCATATAGACTTCATATAGAAATACCCCTAATACTAATATGATAGCTATTAATCAATCAAATGCAGGGGGTGCTACCACAGATCATATTGTTATACGCAGGCAAGGAAAGAAGAAAGAAAAGGATCTGTTTTGTGGTGCACTGAATATTTAAAATGTAACTTTTAAACGATTCATTAAAAAAATGGTGACGTTATATTATCTCATGTCCTACAATTGACTATATGCTAAATCTAAAAAAAAAAATATAACAATTATGTGAAAGTTTGACAACACTGTGAGTTACAGAAGAAGAAAAACATCGATTGTTAAAAACTGAGCGTCTTTTTTATGTCTGTCCTCTTGGATCACTAGCGTGGTATAGATTGATACTATGTATCTCCTTTTGGGCAATATTGTGAATTCCACTGAGATCTAACAAAATTGTTACTATTGTGCTCATACAAGAATCTTGGCAACTTGCCTGGAAATGTATTTATGTTTCAATACAATTATGCGACACAGTATTTAATGCTGTAACAAGTGTGGTTCCATACACTTCGAGATGTATTATAGCTGACTTAAATAAAGTGTGTTAAAGACTGTTGGTTTTTATATGATAGATTTAATTTCATATTCGGAGAGCCAATTATTATTCAATAGTTAACTTTGTAGATTAATATATGGCTCCTATCTCGAGGGGTAACATTCATGATGTTAGGTACGATATTGGCACATTGTACATTATATAGTGGTAGCCCATATAGGGTATCTGATCTCATTAGGGGAGGATTTATTAATATCTGTCAGATTACCTCTCACATATAGTATCAGGTATATAGGTAAATTACTTCTCGCATATAGTGTCAGGTATGTTGGTAAATTACTTCTCACTTTAAGTGTCAGGTATTTTACATATTTAAATGTGCTGTTCTAATGAGATCCTTAAATAATGGGGGTCTTAAAAGAAAAAAAATCTTTCACTTATTAGTGTCAGTGTTATCTATAGGTCTCTCTCGGTATAATCTTTCGCACACTATGTGATGTCTTGTACTCCCCTAATTTAATGCCGAGAGGTCTCTCACCTATTAGTGTCACACCTTAACAGGCAAAATTAGTTATTCCCTGCTCCCCATTTAATTAAAGGTCCAGATCGTACTTATATACAATGTGTTTTGTGCATTACACATGTCATCATGGATGTAATTGATGTATTATATTTGTCACCAAGGTTTCTATTAACACATCACAATAGTTATTTTGTAATGATAAGGTATGTCCGTAATTGTATTTCTGCAGCGGGGTGCACTGTGTTCCACAGGGATTACATTGGAGTGTAGAGATGGATCTTGATCCAGAGGCACCAACAGGCTAAAATTTTAGACTGTCCCATAATGCATTGTGGGGCCTCCTTTATAACCCCGCCTCCAGGCACTGTGAGCTCAGTTTGTAGAGTTGGTGCCTGCATGAAGCAGGTCACTTAACAGGGGGCTGCGCTAGGCAGCCCTGAAAAAGCTTTTTAGATTACTTCAAGGGCTGCAGCACTTCATACATCAGTGTGACATACTGTGCTGCGGCTCCATCACCACCCCAGCGGCATCGCATACTCCCGCTGGCTCTGTTCCTGGGTACTTGCGACGGATACGCTCCGGTTCTTAGGCACACCACCGCAGACGCTCTCCTGGATCGTGTGGTTGCTACTAAGGGAGGAGGTAAGAGGGTCCCCCAGACGGGACCCACCATTAAATCGTGTTCCGATCGCGGTTTAAGGAGACGAACCGTGACGCTGGTGTGGACACCGTGTCAGAGCAGGGACCTCACTATATCCACCAGGTCATGGGAGCACAGGTCGGATAGTAAATTATCCACTTTAATAAGGCTCAATAGTACCCGGTGGTGAGGACCAGCATAGGGAAAAAGGTGCTTGAACTGTAGCCCCTCCTCCAGCTCCGGGCGCATCTAGTGCTGGTGTTCCCGCCCTGGCGCTGCCTCACACTCTCCCTCACTCCCTGACTGAGACTCTGGGCGCCATCTTCTCACAGTAGCTGCGACTGGTCTTCCGGGACTGCAGGGCAAGGTATCCTCTGTTATAGCCCCGTCTAGATATTTGTAAACCCCCTTTCTAGATGGTATATTTCTGTTCCTTTTCTTTCCTCTCCTTTCGTATATTATCCAACTTCCGATCTTCCCTATTTCTTATATTTCTCATAGTTCTCTATTTATAATAAGATTACGTCCAAAGAGGTTACCTTGGACGAAATAGAACTATTGTAGCTGGTGCCCATGGTCGTGTGCGGACTTGACATTTTCTCTATATTGCTAGCGGCATGTCACTTCCCTGGTCGGCTCACGATTTTGGGTATCAGTCTATACGTTAATCTGAGAAATTTTATCTAACCATTCATGCACTATCTAATTGGGTTTCCTTAGTGATAAAATGTTTAGAATGCTTTTTTAAAATATATACGCTAGTCAAAATCACATAGTAACAGAGTTTTCCTCCTTATATACTGTGAATGTATGTGTAAAAATATAGAGCTTGAGATGTTTTCACATTACAGCTATGCATATGTAAAAATGTAAAAATATACTGATATAAATAGAAATAACAAATAAAAATTAAATGAAAGTAAACACATAGATAAAGGAATCAAAACACGAGTGATCTATATAATTGAGAAATTTAGATGTGATTAAGAAAGTAGTAATATTGATTTGCTTACTACTAAAGCTAATATATTGCTTTATAATTGTACAATAAATAAAAAGTATCACGTTTGTTTATATTCTGTCCGCATTGCAATGTTTTTAAATGTCAATTATTGCTGTATAATCTATATGGACCATTTTTAACATTCTAAGTTAAGCATTACTATATGAGAGTGCAAATGAGAATGCACCTGTTGAACTTTCATATACACCTGCTCTCACTAATTAGAACTGACAAGGTATAAAAGAGTGAGAAGCAACACTCTGAGTAGAACACTCTGCCTCTTGAAGAAGCCGCCTGGGGTGCGGAGAAACGCGTTGAGGATACAGAGAGAAGGAGCCCCAGTACCTACTGCCAATAAGAACTGAAGTGTGTCCTCCCAGCAGCTTATCAAAAACCATTGCCGGTAATTGCTACACTTTCTAGCGTGACTGATTCATTTAGCCCCTCGGATCACACTGGGAACACCTGAATTTGGTGAACATCATTCCACCAATACTGAGAGTGGAACACGCTGTACCGGTATACTCACACTTTGCCGGAGGAGAGAGCGGTCGTTTAGCTGACGCTACCAACTACTCACGCCACGGACGAGTCCTACCGCTGACGGATGTCTCACCCGTGCTAAGGGTGATAGAGAGCGGCTATGCACGCCGGTACCATTGCGGTACAACAAGAGAAAATACCGTCCAGTTTGTGAGTAACAGCTATTCCTTTACTGCTTACCTCTGCACAGTCCACACTAAAATTGGCAAGTGATGAACTTTTCCCAATTGGAAAACAAATTATAAAGTGAGGACACCTATATGCACAATTGTGCTAAGTACTGTTGTGCCTTTTTACATCTTGGCAAGAAAACTTCATGTAGCTAAACAGCTAAAAAAGAATTATCCTTTAACATAGGTACTGTGACGGCCCTCTGAGTATACCCAATTAAGGTTCAATTTACTGCTTAATTTAGAGGTTCCTGGAACCTCAGTTTTATATTATTATATTGTGGTCCTGTTTATGTATAATTTTATTTATTTTTATGTGTTTTTTGTGATTTGTTGTCATTAAATTGGCTTAATTTTTATCATTGTGTTCACCAATTGGTATTAAGCGCCGACCTGGTAATTTTCCTAATTGCTTTGTTTGTTGAGGAGGCCGGCTACCTCCTCACCAGGTGGCAGCTAATCCCAGGGTGCACACACACACAGGCCTGCCAGCGCCACCATTACCTCTTTTTCCTTTTTTTGCTGCTTGTATTCTAATTGCCTGAGGTTTTTGGGCAGCAGGGCAGTCCTGTGTGGCTTTTAAACATGAATGTTAATTGCTATGCGGACAGAATTCAACGTAGACATGAAATATTGAAAAAATATACACATGAAAATGTCTATAAGAAAAAAGAGAACTCTTTATATGATGAGTTTCTTCAGGATTCTAATAGACTCGAGGAACTACTTAAAGCAGAATGTAGACATTGGTGGGATAAGACATCACTCACCAAATATATAGAGAATAATAAAATTCCTCGTGGTCTACGAATCTTTAAGAATCTCTCTTTTCAGGATAATCCTGATCTAAGGACAAAATGGGATAACGTTTTAGATAAATGTTCTTTTGCATTAATGCAGCTTTTGATTGACTATAGGGAATCCAAACTTATAGAAATCGAGAAGGAGATTAAGAGTGTACAGGAACAAATAGGGAAACATAAAGAGGAATCCTATTATAAAGAAAGGGAATCAGTGATTAATAGGAGAGTAGAGGAATTTGAGAGAGAAACAATTGATCGAAAAGAAAAAAAGTTTTCCAGAGATCTACTCGACTATCAATCTGATTGTGTGAGAAGTTTCTCCAAAACTCGCAACCATAATCCCTCTGTTAAACCCAAACAAGGGAAGTCCCAGGATAGGGTGAGGACAGAGAATAGAGATAGAGAAAAGTATTATTCCCCAAGACTAGTTGAGTATTATCCAAATCGTGGGAGAAATCCCACGAGAAAATTCTATTCACACCAATCACCGTCACCTGGATGGAGGGAAGTCCGCCATAAAAGGTGGGATAATAAACGTTACTCTAATCATAACAACACTAGCCATAGCCAAGAAGCAAAGGGGCCTTTTTTAGATTACAACAAGAGATCAAGGAACTATGTCCCCTCTCCCCACTTCCAACATCGAAACAGGTACGAATTGATATCAGAGACTCCAAAAAGAGCAAGAGAACCAGAAGAGGGCGACGAGGGGGACAGAGGAGGAGAAAGAAAGAACCAGCGCCTATACTAGGCGCGGATGCTGTTTTTAATCTCTCCTCCAAACCCCTTACCAATTTAGAAAGCAGGGTACTAGCTAAAGGTATGAACTTTGCCCCTACCTCCAAACCAAATTTTTTTGAACTCTTTATCGAACTCAATAGATATGTTAGGAGTTTATGCAGGAAAAGATTTTTTGCATGTACTACAAAAGATCCAGGACCTGTCACACTTACTGTATTGGATCAAGATGATCAATCAGGTCTAAATATACTGAACGAGTTACTTTTAGAAAGTGCAAAAGAAGACACCCAAAATCTAGTAGGAACTCCAATTTTTGACATTAATAATACTAATCAAGTTCTATTTAAAAATAAATCTCAATTTTATCCTCTACAACACAGAACTAGTGCAATAGAAACTTTCTATACTAAATCTTTAAACGATTTTCGGACACTTTGTGATAGCAAGGTACATCCTTGCTTGTTTAATTTAACCAATGAAGAACAAAAAGCCCTCAGACAGCTAGCAAATGATACCTCTATAACAATTAAGCCAGCAGATAAGGGAGGGGGAATAGTGATTCAGGACACGTGTGATTATATTAAAGAAGCTAAACGTCAACTGTCAGATAAATCATTCTATTTAACACTAGCTTCAGACCCCTCCCTTAAATATCAGTTAGAATTAAAAAATTTGTTAGAAACTGCTCAAACTACAGGGGTTATTACTCGCGATGAGTATGATTTCCTCTGCCCCCTCCACCCTATCGTCCCGGTTTATTATCACCTTCCTAAAATTCACAAATCCTTGCACACACCCCCGGGGCGTCCCATTATTTCTGGTATAGGGAGTTTGACATCTAATTTATCCCATTATGTTGATCACTTTTTGCAACCGTGTGCGACATCTCTGAAATCTCATATTAGAGACACTACAGAATTCATTAAATTGGTGGAAGGCCACAATTGGGCCCCTGATTATACTTTAATTACTTGTGATGTACAAGCTTTGTACACTAATATTCCACATGCTAAAGGGGTCCAATCTGTGGATAATGCTCTCATTAAGATCGGTATGGATTCAGAGATGAAACGCAACTTTATCACTTCTGCTATTAATTTTATTTTAACACATAATCACTTTTTGTTTGATCACGTTCATTATTTACAGACACTCGGCACAGCGATGGGGACCAGGTTCGCACCGAGTTTTGCTAATATCTATATGGGTGACCTTGAGCAGACCTATATATGGGAGGGTCCATACTCGGCGAACCTGGTCCTCTATTGTCGCTATATTGATGACTTGTTTTTTATTTGGAGGGGAGACACTGTCACGATTAATAATTTTGTTGAGTTTCTAAACACTAATGATTATGGGTTATCCTTCACTTGTGTGCACCACCCCTCACGCATTAATTTTTTAGACGTTATGGTGGAGGTGGTAGAGGAAAAAATACTGGTGTCGACTTATAAAAAACCGGTCGACACTTGTAGCTTTATCCCTTACACGAGTAATCATAAAAAAAGTTGGCTAAATAATGTACCAAAAAGCCAACTCTATAGAATAAGGCGTAATTGTACATTGGATGGTACATTTGCAGAACAAGCTGAAGGTCTTATCACTTCCCTGAGAGAACGTGCTTACCCTGAGAATATTTTGGAAGAGGCTATTGCCTATTCACATACGTTAGATAGAGATGTAATTGTTAAAAATAAGAGGATAGAGTTAACGATTGAAAGAGGGGATATCAATGAACAAGAGGATCATGTATCAACATCTGATATTCCCTCTATCAAAATAAGTAAACAAACTGCACACAATACCAATACTAACACTGATAATTATAGTAACAAGAGAAAAAAACTGCGGAAAACAAACGATTACAATTTGGCATTTAAATCCAAATTTAATGTAAAAGCTAATAAAATCTCCTGCATAATTAAACGGAACTATAAATTATTAATGACTGATCCGATTCTGAATGCTACTCTCCCTGCAAACCCTACAATAATCTTTAAAAAAGCTAGAAATTTGAGGAATATATTGGCTCCCAGCTTTTTTAATAGATCAGATATAAATTTAACCCCGAGTGGACAACAAACTCTGGTAGGCCCCAAAGTTACTGTTTTTTTTAGATGTAATCACAATAAATGCACAACGTGTAATCATGTAGTCAATAAGATTAAACACATATCTGCACCGGATTTAAAAACAGAGTTTAGGATTCAATCATTTATTAATTGTAATTCACATTTTGTAATTTATTTGTTACGTTGCTCTTGTCATTTACATTATGTGGGACGTACCACCAGAGCACTTAAACTGCGATTCATGGAGCATAGGAGGAATATCCTCAAAGGATACATGAATCACAGTGTTTCTCGTCACTATACTGAATTTCATGCTAGCAATCCTGCCTGTTTACAGTTAATTGGTTTAGAGCAGATTAAAGTCACTCCAAGAGGAGGGGATCGCTTTAAGACTTTATGTCGACAAGAAGCTGCTTGGATTTGGAGATTACAATCCCTAAAACCACAGGGGCTAAATGAAACAATAGATCTTGAATTCATATAGCCCCGTCTAGATATTTGTAAACCCCCTTTCTAGATGGTATATTTCTGTTCCTTTTCTTTCCTCTCCTTTCGTATATTATCCAACTTCCGATCTTCCCTATTTCTTATATTTCTCATAGTTCTCTATTTATAATAAGATTACGTCCAAAGAGGTTACCTTGGACGAAATAGAACAATTGTAGCTGGTGCCCATGGTCGTGTGCGGACTTGACATTTTCTCTATATTGCTAGCGGCATGTCACTTCCCTGGTCGGCTCACGATTTTGGGTATCAGTCTATACGTTAATCTGAGAAATTTTATCTAACCATTCATGCACTATCTAATTGGGTTTCCTTAGTGATAAAATGTTTAGAATGCTTTTTTAAAATATATACGCTAGTCAAAATCACATAGTAACAGAGTTTTCCTCCTTATATACTGTGAATGTATGTGTAAAAATATAGAGCTTGAGATGTTTTCACATTACAGCTATGCATATGTAAAAATGTAAAAATGTAAAAATATACTGATATAAATAGAAATAACAAATAAAAATTAAATGAAAGTAAACACATAGATAAAGGAATCAAAACACGAGTGATCTATATAATTGAGAAATTTAGATGTGATTAAGAAAGTAGTAATATTGATTTGCTTACTACTAAAGCTAATATATTGCTTTATAATTGTACAATAAATAAAAAGTATCACGTTTGTTTATATTCTGTCCGCATTGCAATGTTTTTAAATGTCAATTATTGCTGTATAATCTATATGGACCATTTTTAACATTCTAAGTTAAGCATTACTATATGAGAGTGCAAATGAGAATGCACCTGTTGAACTTTCATATACACCTGCTCTCACTAATTAGAACTGACAAGGTATAAAAGAGTGAGAAGCAACACTCTGAGTAGAACACTCTGCCTCTTGAAGAAGCCGCCTGGGGTGCGGAGAAACGCGTTGAGGATACAGAGAGAAGGAGCCCCAGTACCTACTGCCAATAAGAACTGAAGTGTGTCCTCCCAGCAGCTTATCAAAAACCATTGCCGGTAATTGCTACACTTTCTAGCGTGACTGATTCATTTAGCCCCTCGGATCACACTGGGAACACCTGAATTTGGTGAACATCATTCCACCAATACTGAGAGTGGAACACGCTGTACCGGTATACTCACACTTTGCCGGAGGAGAGAGCGGTCGTTTAGCTGACGCTACCAACTACTCACGCCACGGACGAGTCCTACCGCTGACGGATGTCTCACCCGTGCTAAGGGTGATAGAGAGCGGCTATGCACGCCGGTACCATTGCGGTACAACAAGAGAAAATACCGTCCAGTTTGTGAGTAACAGCTATTCCTTTACTGCTTACCTCTGCACAGTCCACACTAAAATTGGCAAGTGATGAACTTTTCCCAATTGGAAAACAAATTATAAAGTGAGGACACCTATATGCACAATTGTGCTAAGTACTGTTGTGCCTTTTTACATCTTGGCAAGAAAACTTCATGTAGCTAAACAGCTAAAAAAGAATTATCCTTTAACATAGGTACTGTGACGGCCCTCTGAGTATACCCAATTAAGGTTCAATTTACTGCTTAATTTAGAGGTTCCTGGAACCTCAGTTTTATATTATTATATTGTGGTCCTGTTTATGTATAATTTTATTTATTTTTATGTGTTTTTTGTGATTTGTTGTCATTAAATTGGCTTAATTTTTATCATTGTGTTCACCAATTGGTATTAAGCGCCGACCTGGTAATTTTCCTAAATCCTCTGTAAATCCGCCTGATTCATCAGCGCTGTGATTTTCCAGACACTTAAGTATTCTACATGTCATTTTAAGACAGTGTTAGTTAAGAACAAGCGTCCCTCTACCAGAATATATTGTACGAGTGTTCTGATATATACATCCGGTCTCAGACCGCGCATTGTTATATATATATATATATATATATATATATATATATATATATATATATATATATATATACTAGTCCAGTGCAGTTTTATTGTCTCAATAAAATGATTATCTGCATTGTTACTGTGACTGTGTGTGCCTGTATCTGATGTGTGGATTTAACTTTCAGTGTATCCCAGCTATAGCTATCACTGTATTCTGTACCCTAAAGGACTAGGTGCGTCAGGGTCTCATATATAGAGCTGTACAGTATTTATCGTTAAGTGTATTCTACTGTGTACTCAGTCACATCATACCGGATTTATTTGCTGGTGTTGTGTACTGTGTGCGCTGTCACATACTAGGGGATTTATTCGCAGGTATTGTACTCTGTCTGGCTGTATCGTACTCATACTCTCTGTGGTTACATTCACTAAAATGTCTAACACAAAAGGCGGGAAATCCGCTGACACTCCTGTATCATGCAGCGCATGCACCAGGGATTTGCCTGAGGGGGAAGCTTTAATTGACGGTCTCTGTAATATGTGCCATACATCTCCCAGTCAGTCCGCAGCTCCTGTAACCAATCAGGAGCCACCATGCGCAGCGTTCTCAACTATGCTCAATATGCTTATGACACGCCTTATGCCCCCTATGGGACCTCCTGTGCCATTGCAGCCACATATTGTCCCTATGGTAAAATCCACATTGGGTGGATAATTTGTCTACCCAGTTGCAACAATTGAATCAGTCTTTGGTTAGACAAAAACCTACACCATGTCCCTCTGGGGTCAAGAGGGGTCATCTAAGTGGGCCGCTTCCTCCTCACAATCCACTAATATATCAGATGATACTTCTGATGAGGATGGGGAGTATACTGATCAGTCAGACACTAATTTAGTTGCTTCTGACGAGGAACCTACAACTCAGGTTGATGTCCATGACCTAGGGGAGGCTATTAAGCTGATTCTACAAATCGATGATGCTGTAGATACCACTGCTGCGTCCAAGAAACCTGATAAGTTTAAATGTCAGAAGGTAGCTAAAGTAGTCTTACCACATTCTGACCACTTAGTAGCATACGTCAAGAACCCTGGTCTTCTCCAGGAAGGAAATTATCCCTGTTTAAAAAGATGCTAGCTCGCTATCCTCTCCCTGCTGAGTTGTGTAACAAGTGGAAAAATTCACTGCTAGTGGATTCCCATGTCACCCATCTTGTGGTGTCATCTACTCTGCCTGTCACCACTGTCGCCTCACTGAAGGAACTGACAGATAAACATGTGGAGGGATGTCTGAAGTCTATCTGCTCCCTTACATAGACCCACTATAGTGGCCTCCTGGGCCGCAAAAGGAATTGAAACATGGGCTCAGGCAATAGAGGATGAGCTGCCTCAGGATATATCTGAAGGTGTGTACACATGGTGAGATTCGGGCTAACCCCGTTTCTCACTATGCGACAGGGGCTAGGTCGGCATCGCAAGCATATAATAGACTGCTTGCAATACTGACTGTGTGATGTTGGCTAAGTGTAAATTCTGACTATCTTTTCTACCAGATAGTCAAAATTGACTTGCCTGCACAGTCTATCTAGGCTTGCAATGCCGACTGAGCGGGGCCGCGCATCGGCATTGCATTGGGATCGCAAGGTGACTTTAACCTTGCGATCTGCACTAACTTTTCCTACGATTTTGACTATATAGTCAAAATCGTAAGAAAAAAATCTCACCGTGTGTACACACCATGACACTGCCAGACAATATCTGTCTTATATTACCACTGCCTCCCAATATATTCAGAGGCGTCCTCTAATGCAGGTGCAATAGCGGCCAAGGCGTCGACTACGTCCATCCCGAATTCTGTGGTTGAGGTCATGGAAGGAGGACCTGGACTCCAAAAAGACCTTGGAGGTACTTCCTTTTAAGGGAGACATCCTATTTGGGGAAGATCTGAATAAGATTGTGAATGACTTATGTGACAAGAACACTGGGATAGTGTTTGAAGGCAGGTATGTTTGTCCCAGGTTCTTGTCTTACATGTTTTAAAAAGTGTTAACTTCTAGGAAAAATGCTTTTGGTTTTGTCAGAACCTTTTCAGTTTGCTGTAAAAGCTGGGTATAGGCTCTAAGAGAGAGATAAGGAGAGTTCTAGACATTGGGCCCAGTTCGGGTCTTTGGCCTCACAGAGGGCTAATCAGGGTTTCAGCTGTGTAAGAGTGTTATAGGGCTGCTAGTCTGATTAGTATGGGGAGACTGCCTGGGAAGGCTGCAGGAGCTGTGTGAGAGGAACACGCTTTTTGACACAAGTAAGCTGCACAGTATTTACTGGAGAACTCTTTGTTTTTGTTTAGTGACAGTTAGGAATATCCTGTGTTTAGTTAGTGCCGGATAGGCAAGGTAAATTCTTTTGGTGTTTGTTTTATTTTCTGTTTCAATAAAACTGGCCGGGGTCAGTTGTACCAGAAACTGGACTTGTGTTGTTCCTCAGCTGCTGCATGCTGCCATATTCCCCAGGAAGAGGCGCCTTGCACCCCTACAGTGTTACAACTTGGTGGAGAATGCGAGCACTCCGTTCTGCGCATAAGTGAAAGCAGCAGCTTTGTGAGGCCTGCAGAAAACGGTGGCTTATGCAGATACAGCCCAGTGTGATGTTACTGAGACTTGCCCTGAGGGTTTGATATATGTCCTGGGTGAAAGCAGCTATAAAGCCGCCTGAAAAGTCTGTCGACATGGAGGAACTGCTCAAAGCCTTGCTGCAAGCTACAGCGGCTCAGCAGGAGGCCAACAGACAGCAGCAGGTGGCAATGGAGGAAAATTGGAGACTACAGCGAGAGGCCTTAACAGAAGTGATGCAGAGCCTTGCAGCCCGGATTGGAGATATGGCCGTCAGTGCTCCGACCAGCTCTAGTTCTATACGGGCCAGTCACTTCCTGCAGAAAATGACAGAGGCTGATGATGTGGAGGCCTACTTGACCACTTTTGAAAGGACTGCAGAGCGTGAGAACTGGCCAAAAGCACAGTGGGCCAGTCTGCTTGCACCTTTTCTGTCAGGTGAGCCCCAAAAAGCGTACTTTGATTTAAGCCCTGCTGAGGCTCGGGACTATGATAAACTAAAGACTGAGATCCTGACCCGCCTGGGAGTTACGCTGTCAGTACGAGCACAACGGGTGCACCGTTGGGTGTACGCCATGGAGAAGCCTCCGCGCTCCCAGATGCACGACCTTATTCAGCTAACAAAAAAATGGCTACAGCCAGAGACATTAACTGGTCCCCAGATGGTTGAAAGAGTCGTCATGGACCGCTACTTGAGATCTTTGCCCATGGTCCTGCGCAAGTGGGTGAGCCATGGAAACCCGGGTACTGCTGACCAATTAGTGGACATGGTAGAGCGGTATTTGGCAGCAGAGGAACTACTGATGACCACCCAGCAACCCATAGATCCTCGACAGCGCCCTTCAGTAAAGACTGGTAAGACTGTTCCATGGGAAAACGTTGCTGGGCGGTTAAGAGAACGCAAGGCTGGAGAGACTGTAAACACTGGCCCTGGAGACAGGCCAATGGGGCTAGAACGGTCTATGTTGCCCAAACGGGTTGATAATCGTGTGGTTAAATGTTTTAGATGTGGTATGCCAGGTCATGTTATTGCCAATTGCCCAGTCATGCAAGAACCCATGCAATGTGATGCTGCCTTTGAATGTCGCAGAATGTCTTTCTTTGCTAGGTTAGCCTGTACTGTGGTACCTTCACCTGAGCTGGAAAAACAAATGTGTGATGTGTTCTTAGAGGGTAACCGGGTAGAGGCCTTGCTAGATTCAGGAAGTTTAGTTACCCTCGTGAAAGCTGGGTTAGTGAACCCCTTAAAGGTCCAGCAAATACCTATTGGGGTAACTTGCATACATGGGGATACCCAGTATTATGTCACTGCTGAAGTGAATATAGAAACTTGTTGTGGGTCAGCAATGGTTAAAGTAGGACTGGTCCCCACCTTGGTGCATAAGGCCATAATAGGGAGGGATTTTCCTCATTTTTGGAAACTGTGGGAATCACGTTTATCAACAGATGTGAGAAGTGAAGAGCCAGTTGATAATGCCGGTGATTGTATGGATGTACGTGTGTCTTCGGAACTTACTGACCCTTTGCCTTTTGCCAGTTTGGCTGGGGAAGTGACAGATGGGGAGTCCAGTGAGGACCCTCTTGCTGGGAACAGAGACATAGTGGTTGGAAACGAAAGCGTGCCTGACCTGGAGGTAAAAAAGGATCTGTTTGCATCTGAACAGTTAAAGGATCCTACCTTGATAAAGGCTAGAGAGAATGTTAAGATTGTTAATGGGGAGCCTGTGGTACCAGGTGACAGGGTTACGTATCCCCACATGGCCGTCTGTAATGAGCTCTTGTACCACATTGTCAAAAAGGGTGAGGATGTGGTAGAACAGCTGGTAGTACCCCAGCCTTATCGGAGAACGGTACTAGATTTAGCTCATAGTCACGTTACAGCAGGACATTTAGGGGCAGAAAAAACCACTGAAAGAGTTTTACAAAGGTTCTTTTGGCCAGGGGTTTATAAAGAAGTGTCTGAATATTGTTCTTCCTGTCCTGAATGCCAGTATCATGCCCCTAGACCCCATTTCAGGAGCCCACTAGTTCCCATGCCTATTATAGAGGTCCCGTTTGACAGAATAGCCATGGATCTTGTGGGGCCCTTGTTAAAGTCCGCTCGGGGCCATCAGTATATCCTGGTAATAATGGACTATGCCACTCGATATCCTGAGGCTGTCCCTTTACGCACTATCACAACCAAGGCGATAGCTAGGGAGCTGGTGCAGGTTTTTAGTAGAGTGGGAATACCAAAAGAAATTTTGACTGACCAAGGTACTCCCTTTATGTCAAAGGTCATGAAAGAATTGTGCAAATTATTTAAGGTCACTCACCTCAGGACGTCCATTTACCATCCCCAAACTGATGGGTTGGTGGAAAGGTTTAATAAAACATTAAAAAGTATGTTAAAAAAGGTTGTTGATAAAGATGGGAAAAATTGGGATTGTTTGTTGCCCTACTTGTTAATGGCCGTCAGAGAAGTTCCTCAGTCCTCTACGGGGTTTTCTCCATTTGATTTGTTGTATGGTAGACACCCCAGAGGGCTGTTGGACGTTGCCAAAGAGACGTGGGAAGGACAGCCCACTCCTTATAGAAGCGTTATTGAACATGTATCACAAATGCAGGATAGGATTGCAGCCGTGGTACCTATTGTCAGAGAGCACATGGAACAGGCCCAAAGTGCTCAACAGAGGGTATACAACCGGAGTGCCAAGATACGGGAATTTGCTCCTGGAGATAGAGTTCTTGTTTTGGTACCCACTGTGGAAAGCAAATTCTTAGCTAAATGGCAGGGTCCATTTGAGATTAGGGAAAAAGTGAATGAGGTTAATTACAAAGTATACCAGCCGGGAAAGAGAAAACCCGAACAGATCTACCATGTTAACTTAATCAAACCCTGGAAAGATAGGTTGTCTCTGTCAGCGGAGCCTTGCCCTTCGGTGTCTTCACCCCGGTTGCTTCCCGCAGTGAAGGTGTCAGAGACATTATCAGCTGATCAGAACAATCAGGTTAAAGAATTTCTCATCCAAAATAGGGAGGTATTTTCAGAGCTGCCTGGCCGAACGACCATAATAAAACATGACATTGTCACAGAACCAGGGGTCAGGGTTCATTTAAAGCCATATAGGATTCCTGAAGCTCAGCGAGAAGCTATTTCTAAAGAAGTTAAAACCATGTTAGAACTTGGAGTCATAGAGGAGTCTAACAGTGAGTGGTCCAGTCCCATAGTGCTCATCCCGAAGCCCGACGGTAGCATACGCTTCTGTAATGACTTTCGTAAGTTAAATGAGGTATCCAAGTTTGACGCATACCCCATGCCCCGTGTGGATGAGCTTGTAGAAAGGCTGGGAACAGCCAGGTTTCTCACCACATTGGACCTGACCAAAGGTTACTGGCAAATACCTTTATCTGATAGCGCCAAAGAAAAAACAGCTTTTTCGGTTCCGGAGGGGCTGTACCAGTATAAGATGTTACCCTTTGGGTTGCATGGGGCTCCAGCAACCTTTCAACGGGCGATGGATAAAATTTTGAGGCCCCATAGAAAATATGCAGCTGCCTATTTGGATGATGTGGTAATTCACAGTACAGACTGGGGGTCCCATTTGGTTAAAGTACAAGCAGTACTGGACTCAATCAGAGAGGCAGGGTTAACTGCTAACCCAAAGAAGTGCTGCCTCGCAATGGAGGAGGTCAAATACTTGGGCTTCACCATAGGCAGAGGTCTGATTAGGCCCCAATTGAATGAAGTTGATGCTATTCAAAACTGGCCTCGTCCAGGGAATAAAAAACAGGTAAGGGCTTTTTTGGGAATTACTGGGTACTATAGACGGTTTATTCCCAATTTTGCGACCACAGCGGTGCCGTTGTCAGACCTTACCAAAGGGAAGCAGTCAAATATGGTGAAATGGAACCCTGATGCAGAAAAAGCGTTCCAAGCGTTAAAAGTGGCTTTGTGTTCACAACCGGTATTGATAACACCAGATTTTTCAAAAGAATTTGTGGTACAGACAGATGCCTCAGAGGTAGGGATAGGGGCTGTGCTGTCCCAAACCAGAGATGGGGACGAACACCCTATCATTTATTTGAGTAGGAAACTCAATGAGCATGAAAAAAGGTATGCCATTGTGGAAAAGGAGGCTTTGGCCATTAAGTGGGCACTAGATACCTTGAGATATTACCTCTTGTGTAGACAATTCAGACTAGTGACAGACCATGCCCCTTTAAAATGGATGTATGTAAATAGAGGCAAGAATGCTCGTGTAACTAGATGGTTTCTGGCGTTGCAGGACTTTAAGTTTACGGTCGAACATAGACCGGGAACACAATTGGCCAACGCAGATGCATTGTCTCGCATCTTCTGTTTGGGGGCTACAAGTGTTCCGGCCCCTAGGTCGAAACAGGGGAGGGGGATATGTGACAAGAACACTGGGATAGTGTTTGAAGGCAGGTATGTTTGTCCCAGGTTCTTGTCTTACATGTTTTAAAAAGTGTTAACTTCTAGGAAAAATGCTTTTGGTTTTGTCAGAACCTTTTCAGTTTGCTGTAAAAGCTGGGTATAGGCTCTAAGAGAGAGATAAGGAGAGTTCTAGACATTGGGCCCAGTTCGGGTCTTTGGCCTCACAGAGGGCTAATCAGGGTTTCAGCTGTGTAAGAGTGTTATAGGGCTGCTAGTCTGATTAGTATGGGGAGACTGCCTGGGAAGGCTGCAGGAGCTGTGTGAGAGGAACACACTTTTTGACACAAGTAAGCTGCACAGTATTTACTGGAGAACTCTTTGTTTTTGTTTACTGACAGTTAGGAATATCCTGTGTTTAGTTAGTGCCGGATAGGCAAGGTATTTTCTTTTGGTGTTTGTTTTATTTTCTGTTTCAATAAAACTGGCCGGGGTCAGTTGTACCAGAAACTGGACTTGTGTTGTTCCTCAGCTGCTGCATGCTGCCATATTCCCCAGGAAGAGGCGCCTTGCACCCCTACAGTGTTACACTTAGCAGCTGCTAAGACTGCATTTCTCCCTAATACTAATCCTTATTCACAGAAGGCAAAAAGTACCACTTTTCGTTCCTTTCGACCTCAGTGGAAAGCGAAGGGTCAGACATACACGAGACAAGCTCGTGCTCACAAAACCACTAAGGCCAAAGCAAAACAATCCTGGGCCGCCCATTAGCCTGCTTCCAAACAAGACAAGCCTGCTGCATGACGGGGCTGGCCTCCCCCTGGGGGATCCCAGGGTGGGAGGCCGACTGGTGCAATTCTTCCAGGTCTGGTTAAAGACCACTTCAGACGCATGGGTGCGAGAAGTTGTTTCTCACGGGTACGCAGTCTCTTTCAAGAGACGCCCCCCTCGCCAGTTCTGCACAATGGTTATTCCTTCGGATATGTTGAAGGAGCATGCTCTACACCTGGTTGTGGATTCCCTCCTGGATACAGGAGTGGTAGTGCCGGTACCTCTGTCCCAGAGAGGCAGGGGATACTATTCGACCCTGTTTCTAATTCCGAAACCCAGTGGGTCTATCCAGCCTATACTCGACTTCATATCACTGAACAAATTTGTGAGGGTGTACAAGTTCTGTATGGAAACGCTGCACTCGATTGTACTTGCCATGGAACCCGGAGATTATATGGTATCCCTGGATATACAAGATGCTTATCTGCATATACTGTACCTATTGCCATATCTCATCCGCAATATCTGCGGTTTGCTATTGGCAACAGTCACTATCGGTTCCAGGCTCTGCCGTTTGGACTGGCCATGGCCCCTCGGATCTTCACCAAGGTTATAGCCATGATGACTGCTCATCTGCGTCGCCAAGCATTCAGGGTCCTGCCATATCTGGAAGACTTGATGTTCCTGGTGAACTCCCAAGATGTCCTCCTCAGTCATCTGCAACTGATGGTACGCTTCCTACAAGCCCACAGGTGGCTCGTCAACTGGAAGAAGTCTTCGCTGGTTCCTGCTTGGAGCATGGTGCCCCTGGGGGCACTGCTAGACACACACAGTCAACGGCTGTTTCTGTCTCCAGAGAAGGTCCTGAAGCTTCAGGACAGGATCAGATACTTCCTCTCTCTTCCAAGAGTGTCAACACACTCGGCGATGTAAGTGCTTCTAATAATAATAATAATAATAATAATAATAATTTTATTTCTATAGCGCTCTTTCTCCAATAGGAAACAGATGCATAGCATAATATAGTACAGAAAATAATGTAGTACAGACCTCATACTAGGCCTCATGGTGTCGGCTTTCGACATGGTAGAGTACGCTCAATTTCATTCCCACCCCCTGCAGAGGTTAATTCTTTCCAAGTGGGATGGCCTGCCTCATCGGATCAGGTCTCAAATGATCTCCTTGACTCCGGAGGTTCGTCTGTCACTAAGCTGGTGGGTACAGGACCAGCAGTTGAGCAGTGGCTGTC
This sequence comes from Pseudophryne corroboree, assembly GCF_028390025.1. Classification (NCBI taxonomy): domain Eukaryota; kingdom Metazoa; phylum Chordata; class Amphibia; order Anura; family Myobatrachidae; genus Pseudophryne; species Pseudophryne corroboree. Next base: position 848,301,020 of record NC_086444.1, on the reverse strand, counting down.
CCTTCTGGATCCCCAACTGGGTCCTACTGACTACGGATGCCAGTCTGAGGGGTTGGGGCGTGGTGCTGGAGCAACACTCCAGGGTCGGTGGACCAAGGCGGAATCTCTCCTCTCGATAAACATTCTGGAATTGCGGGCAGTGTTCAATGCTTTGACTCTTGCCCTGTCTCTGATACAGAACAGGCCTGTTCAAGTACAATCAGACAGCGCCACCACGGTGGCATACATAAACCATCATGGCAGCACTCGAAGCCTCATGGCAATGATGGAAGTGTCAAAAATCCTTAGTTGGGCGGATATCAGCAGTGTTCATTCCGTGAATTCTTAACTGGGAAGCGGATTTCCGTACATGCCAGAGAGTGGAGTCTTCATCAGGAAGTCTTTTAACTCTTAGTGAACAAGTGGGGTCTACCAGATGTAGGTCTGATGGTGTTGCAACACAATCACAAAGTTCCGGTCTTCGGATCAAGAACAAGAGATCCTCAAGCAGCGTTCGTGGATGCACTGGCAATTCCATGGAACTTTCGGCTGCCCTACGTGTTCCTTCCAGTGTCACTTCTGCCCAGGGTACTACGGAAGTTCAAGCAAGAAGGAGGAATACTACTTCTAGTCGCACCAGCGTGGCCCAGATAGCATTGTTTCTCAGACCTGCAGGGTCTATCGATAGAGCGTCCTCTTCTACTTCAATGCCCAGACCTCCTCGTTCAGGGCCCTTGTGTCTACCTGGACCTGGCCAGACTGTCTTTGACGGCGTGGCTCTTGAAGCTTCACTCCTGAGGGCCAAAGAATTCTCAGAGGCGGTTATCCAAATTATGCTAAAGGCCCGCAAACCGGCTTCTGCACATACTTATTATAGGGTCTGGAATTCTTTCTTCGCCTGGTGTGCTGCTCAGAATTATGATGCTTCCAAGTTTAGTACTTCCAGACTTCTGGCTTTTCTTGCAACAAGGTCTGGATTTAGGACTTCGTCCTGCCTCCCTCAAGGTTCACATATCTGCCTTGTCGGTGTGGTTTCAGAGAAAAATTGCATCTATACCTGATGTTCATACTTTCACTCAGGGCATACTGCGGATTCAGCCTCCCTATGTCTCTCCTGTGGCTCCATGGGATTTGTCTGTTGTTCTGAATGCCCTGCAAGTGTCTCCATTTGAACCTCTTCAGTCAGTGGACTTTAAATGGCTCACAGCCCAGATCCTGTTTCTGCTGGCTATTGCCTCTGCTAGAAGGGAGTCAAATTTAGGTGCGTTGTCCCGTCGTCCACCCTTTTTGATATTTCATCGTGACCAAACAGTTCTTAGAACTTGCCCTGGTTATTTACCGAAGGTGGTGCCATCTTTTTAACTTAATCAAAAAACTCTTGGGCGGCCCTTCGTGGTGTGTCCACAGAACAATTGTGCAAGGTGGCTATGTGGTCCTCAGTGAACATGTTTATTAGGTTCTATGCCTTTGATACTTCCGTCTCCCAGGATGCTTCCTTTGGACGACGGGTTCTCATACCCGCTAAGGTGCGTCCCCTCCCTTGAGGAACTGCTTTAAGACATCCCGATGTATTCCCTGTGGAACACAGTGTACCCCGGTGCAGAAAAGGAGATTTATACCATGGTTAAATCTCTTTCTGCGAGGTACACTGGGTTCCACAGGGTGCCCACCCTGACGCACTTAACTTCTTTGGGTTTGTATGGCATTAGCCGCTAGTCCCTTCTCCTGTCATGAGAACGTGGTTCTATGTGACTAACCTCTGCCTTTTCTTTTACAAGCTTCTGCATTGGACTGGTTAACGAAACTGAGCTCACAGTGCCTGGAGGTGGGGTTTTAGAGGAGGCCCCACAATGCATTCTGGGACAGTCTAAAGCTTTAGCCTGTTGGTGCCTCTCGATCAAGATCCATCTCTACACCCCAATGTATTCCCTGTGGAACCCAGTGTACCTCGCAGAAAGAGATTTAACCATGGTGAGTCTACCATAAATCTCCTTATATCAAATATTCATATTTCATCTATTGACCATGCAGCTTACTGATCTGAAAGTATTATTGCTTACTTTACAGTATCATTATAATCCTAATTATGGTGTATCGCTTATTGATCCCATCAAAAACATGTATTTGATCCTATATCTTCAGATGGCAATATGCTGAATTCTATATCCTCATTAATCCCATCATATATTCATATGATTGATTTTGTCATTTTTTAATGGTCACACTTGTGTACGTTGTCTCCTGTATCTTAAATTTCACAATAAAGATCGTAATATATGTAATACCAAATCCATTATGCAATATAGGGAGTAATATGATGATACAGTATTTCCCACTGTCTGTATGTAAAGCATATATAGTATAAATACTTAGTATGCATTTCATATTGCCATCTGAAGATAAGGGATCCAATATTTTTTTTTTTATGGGATCAATAAGTGTTACACCATCATTAGGATTATAATGAAACTGTAAAGTGAGCAATTATACTTTGAGATCAGTAAGCTGCATGGTCAATAGCTGAAATATGAACATTTGCTATACAGTATACAATTACGGACATACCTTATCATTAAAAAATAACTATTGTGATATGTTAATAGAAACCTTGGTGACATATGTAATGCATCAATTACATCCATGATGACATGTGTAATGTATAAAACACATGGTATATAAGTATTTTCTGGACCTTTAATTAAACGGAGAGCAGGGAATAACTAATTTTTGCCTATTAAGGTCTGACACTAATAAGTAAGAGAACTCTCAGCATTAAATTAAGGGAGTAGAAGACATAACATTGTGTGTGAAAGATTATACTGTGGTCTGACACTAATAGGTGAGAGACACTGACACTAATAAGTGAAAGATTTTTTCTTTTCAGACCCACATTATTTAAGGAGCCCATAAGAACAGCGCATTTAAATATGTACTGTATTAAAGTGAGAGGTAATTTTCCAACATGCTTGACACTATATGTGAGAGGTAATTTACCTATATACCTGACACTATGGGCGGTATTCAAATGGTACAATCTCCTTTGTAAAGTGATCACCGTTATCGCGCTTATGTCGCCCATAGTAATCAGATTTAGCCTCGGAAAGGGTTGGGCACCCTCGCTACCCCGGGGGTAGCGAGTTGAAATGATGATACCACACCCGTCAGCAGAAACAGAACGGGTGTGGAAGGAGCTAAAAAGAATTGAATTCGGCCCTATATGTGAGAGGTAATCTGACTGATATTAATAAATCCTCTCCTAATGAGATCAGATACTCTATATGGGCTCCCACTATATAATGTACAATTGCCAGTATCATACCTGACGACATGAATGTTACCCTCGAGTTAGGAGCCATATATTAATCTCCATTGTTAACTATTGAATAATAATTGGCTCTCTGAATATGAAATTAAATCTATTATATAAAAACCAACAGTCTTTTTAACACACTTTATGTAAGTCAGCTATAATACATCTCGAAGTGTATTGATCCACACTTGTTACAGCATTGACTACTGTCACATAATTGTATCAAAACATAAATACATTTCCAGGCAAGTTGCCAAGATTCTTGTATGAGCACAATAGTAACAATTTTGTTAGATCTCAGTGGAATTCACAATATTGACCAAAAGGAGATACATAGTATCAATCTATACCACGCTAGTGATCCAAGAGGACAGACAAAAAAAGACGCTCAGTTTTTAACAATCTATGTTTATTTCTTCTTCTGTAATTCAGTGTTGTCAAACTTTCACATAATTGTTATATATGTTTTTTTTTAAATATTTAGCATATAGTCAATTGTAGGACATGAGATAATATAACATGTCACCATTTTGGTAATGAATTGATTAAAAGTTAAATTTTCAATATTTAGTGCACCACAAAACAGATCCTTTTCTTTCTTCTTTCCATGCCTTCGTCCTTCAGTAGCATTTCCAATTTCTGGCACTGGCCTTTCTTGAGCTCCTCGGGTCTTTACCAAAATCATGGCTGTTATGACAGCCCAGCTTCATCGTCAGGAGGTCAGAATACTCCCATACCTAGATGACCTGCTGATTCTGGCACACTCCACAAAGTCTTTCACCGCCATCTTCAGATGACCATGGCCTTCCTGCAAACACACGGCTGGCTCATCAACTGGAAAAAGTCCTCCCTGACTCCTTCCCAACGGACGCTGTATCTGGGAGCTCTCCTGGATTCTCAGGTACAAAGGATTTTCCTAGAAGCAGACAAAATTTCCGCACTGCAAACAAGAGTATGGAGGTTACTTCACAGTCACCGAGTATCCATTCACTTGGCAATGCAGATCTTGGGGTCAATGGTCTCCACCTTCGACATGGTGGAATATGCCCATTTCCACTCCAGGACCCTTCAACATCTAATCCTCTCCAGGTGGAATGTACAACATCATCTGATCAGGTCCCAGACAATGGTCCTCTTTCCAGAAGTTCGCCTGTCCATCTCCTTGTAGCTACAGACGTCCCACTTGGAAAAGGCTCCCCCCTTCTGGATTCCGGATTGTGTGCTCCTTTACACGGATGCCAGCCTCCGCGAGTGGGTCACAGTAACCGGCCAACATTTCTTTCAGGGCCGTTAGACTCCCACCAGGAGTTGCTTGGCAATCAATTTCCTGGAAATTCGAGCCGTCTATAGAGCACTCACTCTGGCTAGGGACATTCTCCAGGGCAGGCCTGTCCGAGTCAAGTCTGACAAAGCCACTGCGGTGGCCTACCTCAATCAGTGGGGCAGTCGCAGTTTGTTGGCGATGCAGGAAGTGGCACACATTCTCCGATGGGCCGAACGTCATATTCCGGCCATCTCGGTGGTGTTCATCCCAGGGTTCCTCAACTGGAAGGCAGATTTCCTCAGCCGTCACGATGTCCATGCAGGAGAGTGGACTGTACACCCAGAAGTCTTCCAAACTCTGGTGGACAAATGTGGTCTACCGAACGTGGATCTCATGGCCTTACGACACAACCATAAAGTTCCTGTAAATGGGTCCAGAACAAGAGACCCTGACAGCCTTTGTGGACGCTCTGGCAGTGAAGTGGACCTTCAGTCTGGTGTAGCTCTTCCTTCCGGTCTCCCTCCTTCCCAGGGTTCTTCGCAAATTCAGACAAGAAGGAGGCACCGTCGTTTTGATAGCAATGGCTTGGCCCAGGCGCAATTGGTTCACCGATTTCCAGAGTCTCTCCATAGACACTCCTTTTCCACTTCCTCTGCCACCAGACCTGTTGTCTCAAGGTCCCTGTCTGCACCCGAACATAGGGCCTAATTCTGAGTTGATCGCAGCATCAAATTTGTTAGCAGTTGGGCAAAACCATGTGCACTGCAGGAGGGGCAGATGTAACATGTGCAGAGAGAGTTAGATTTGGGTGGGGTGTGTTCAAACTGAAATCTGAATTGCAGTGTAAAAATAAAGCAGCCAGTATTTACCCTGCACAGAAACAAAATAATCCACTCAAATCTAACTCTCTCTGTAAATGTTATATCGCCCCCCCCCCCCCTCCTGCAGTGCACATGGTTTTGCCCAATTGCTAACAAACTTGCTGCTGCGATCAACTCAGAATTACCCCCATAGCTCGCCTGTCTTTGATGGCATGGATCTTTAGTCATTCCTCTTAAGATCCAAAGGTTTCTCCCACTCAAATGATGCTCAGGATTTGGAAGCTTCACATGACTATCCGCCAGGCTTACACGCAGGCTGACCTCCCTGTGCCGGATACAGTCTCTGTCTATTCTACTCGCTCTGTGGGTCCTTCGTGTGCAGTCCGTTGTGGTGCATCTGCTAAACAACTGTGCAAGTCGGCCCCGTGGTCTTCTGTCCATACTTTTCTTAGGTTCTATGCTTTTCATACCTTTGCCTTTCAAGATGCTTCCTTTGGGCGCCATATTCTCCTCTCCTGCTCAGGAGTATCCCCTCCCTTAGAAAACTGCTTTGGGACATCCCCAGGGTATTCCCTGTGGTACACTATGGACTCTGAAGAAGAAAATAAGAGTTATGGTAGACTTACCATGGTTAACTCGTTTTCTCCGAGGTCCATAGGCTCCACAGGGCACCCGCACTGGTGCACCTTGCTTCTATGGGTTTTTCCTCTTGGTCACCAGTTCCCTTCTCTGTTGTATGAGAGTGTGTTTCTTCCTTCTCTCCTATCCTGCTTCTGCCTTGGGCTTGTTCATGAAAATTGACTGGCCCTGGCTGGGGACGGAATATAATGGGGACGAGGGACTGAAGCATCCTGGGAGCTTAAAAGATTTAACGGTTTGGTGCCTGATCCTCTGCAACCACCTACACCCCAAGGTATTACCTGTGGATTCTATGGACCTCGTCAAAAATAGTTAATTGTAAGTCTCCCATAACTCTTACATTTTTTGTGGGCATGGTTATCCTCTTTGGTCATGCTCATTTTCTGGTAGTAGTCCTCTGAATTTACCTGAAGCAGGGCATCTTTCCGGACAATTAAAGAAGATTTGGTCCAATATTCCATTAAGGAAACTATAAAATCATATGAAGCTCAGTGCCAACACTATTTCTGCTGAAAAGGATATGGTCCTGATGAGAGAGCATGGATCAAGAATAGTTACTGTATGTGCATACAGAGAGACAGTATAGAGATGTTTCACCTTAAGGGGCAGATGTATTAACCTGGAGAAGGCATAAGGAAGTGATAAATCAGTGATATGTGCAAGGTGATAAAGGCACCAGCCAATCAGCTCCAATATGTAAATTAACAGTTAGGATCTAATTGGCTGGTGCCTTTATCACCTTGCACATATCACTGGTTTATCACTTCCTTATGCCTTCTGCAGGTTAATACATCTTCCCCTAAATTCCTTAAAAAATCTGTTGCCTCGACCGGGGGGGTGGGGGGGAGGGGAGACACTACTATGTGGAGCAGTGTCAGGATCAGGGCCGGCCGGCGACAGGGGACACCTGTACCAGGCCCCAAGGATCAGAGGGGCCCCAAGTATATCCTGGTTAGTGCCCGGCAGGGATGTGAACCGTCTTAACCACATAGGGCAGCGAGCTGTAGGCGGTGTGGGTGTAACCTCATAGTGACAGGAGCCTCTCGCACAGAGTGTGGCACAAGTGTCCTGGTCTTGGATCTGCTGCAGGATGTTACAGGACATTGCAGCAGCTCCGCTGACCAGTATTCCTGTGCCCTGCGCCGGCCTCTTCTGGTGGGGTATGAGGGCAGCATGGTTCCTGCTGTGCGGTGTGAGGGTCTGGATACTGGGAAGTCTCTCCCTGGGGCTAGAGGAGATTGGTGAGGGGATACAAGGCTTTGGCATGAGGTGGAAGAGCTGGGAATGCAACACAGAGTCATTGGGGAGAGACGGACAGTGGGGTGTGTGGGAGGAAGGCAGACACAGACTGTGGTGTATGTGGGGGAGGAAGGAGATATTGCCCGACTAATGAGGTCACCTGGACACGGTGGGCAAGCCATTACTTATGGCCATAACTAAGCGAAGAACCTCGCTCAAAATGCAAAATTTTATTGCAATGATTATCATTAATAAAATGGTAATGTTTGAATTGTGCACCTGCAACCTTGTCTTTGTATGCAGTTCTACTGAAAGGTCTCCGCAGGGTCGCACCTCTCATTACCGGTGTGCACCCCAGGATCCCTCCCCTGTGTGTGTGTGTGTATATATATATATATATATATATATATATATATATATAAATATTAGTGGCTGGTCTGCGGCACTCCTTGCTTTGTACAAGTAAATACAAACGGCCGGTGCCTTCCATTGAAGACCAGTCCTCAAAATACAACCAAAGATGCAGCTGGCGGCACTCACGGCTGACAAAAATGTTTGACTAAAGCATTGAAACGTTGACTGAATCAGGTTGTATACTGTGATTCTTTCTGAGCCGTGAGTGCCGCCTGCTGCATCTTTGGTGTTATATATATATATATATAAATAAGTCCCAAAGAAATAGACGGCACTCAGAGACTTTGAAGAAATGAATATACAAGGCTGTATTCAAAATCGACGTTTCGGGGTGCAACCCCCTTTCTCAAGATTGTATCACAGCATAACAGACATATATGTCTGTTATGCTGTGATGCAATCTTGAGAAAGGGGGTTGCACCCCCGAAACGTCGATTTTGAATACAGCCTTGTATATTCATTTCTTCAAAGTCTCTGAGTGCCGTCTATTTCTTTGGGACTTGTACATTATCTTTTGGATGGAGCACCTGAGTCCTTAGCATCTAATTAAGTGAGTGCCGGCTGCCTGTGGACATTATATATATATATATATATATATATAAAGTGCGGCTCCGGCTGCAGTTCACTCATTGGGAGCTAATGGAGTGCCAGTACTTGAACTTGTATGTGTGTGTGTGGTATATATATATATATATATATATATAGATATAGATATATTTATTTATTTTTTCTCTTCTTCTATTAACATTTTCATATATCGCTAGTTGCACTTTAATATTATATATATATATATATATATATATATATATATTTGTATATGTATAAAAAATCTGAGGTGGCCCCATAGCTATCACTGTATCATACCTCCCAACATGATTCTCTCCAGGAGGGACACAATGCTCTGCTTCTGGACTTCTCTCTTAATTTGTGATTGGCAGCACCTGTATTGAACAGGTTAATGGATAAGAAAGGTGTTACAGCACAGGTGCTGACAATCACACATTAAGAGGGAAGTCCAGGAGCAGATCATTCTGTCCCTCCTGGAGAGGGTCATGTTAGGAGGTATGCTGTATGGGGCCCCAAGATTTCTGTTGCCGGCCCTGATCAGGATCAGAAAGATAGCAACAATAGTCTCAGTAATTCCATTACTCCTCTGGCCAAACAGCATGATGTCACTCCCCCAGGTGTATGTCATTAACGGGCATATTTATTGATGTTATTTTTACTAAAATAATGGAAAAAAGGGTGTTTTCACACCCTTTACACATTATTTTAGTTTCACTGAAATGTGTTAAATGACTCTTGGAGCAGTTTAAGTGTAAAAATACTCCAAGCCCATTAATTCACATTTCTTTAGTAATCAGATTGCATTTCCCATACTTGGAATGGGAAATACGTTATGGCCAGATTTACTATTACATTTTTTTATAAAAACACTGGAGGGAGCCATGTGATAACGTTATCCACAGTCCCAGCTCCATTCTCCTCTTTGACAGACAGAGCAGAGTCGGGAACCTGCGCTTGTGATCAGCCATGTGTGTCTAATAAAACCACAGGCTGATCACCATTAAAAAAAAATAAAAAACTTACAGGCCCCCTGGTGTGGTAATCGGGGCCCTGTGAGCTCCTCCTTTCCTCCGGTCATCTGAGTGCCGGCTTCCTGCGCAGTCATCAGATGTCTGCTGTAAACCGGCATCTCAGTTTACAGCAGACATCAGATGATGGGGTCACAGAACTCGAAGCCAGCGATCAGATGACCGGACCCGGACAAGCTCACCGGGTAAGTGCAAGGGAGGGGGGATACCCAACGGCTGCTCGTGCGCAGCACATAATCAGGGTATTTTTTTGTGAAAATTACTGAGAAGTCTGCGTAGTGGATTTGCAGGGACAGCGCTTTCTCACAAGCTCTGTCCCTGCGTGTGATGATTGATACATCCCTGTAAATAATAAAAATTAGATCTAAAAATGCACATACACTGGTGACTTCAGCCTGTGGTGACACACATAGTGCCTTCACCAAACTCCAATAAGAATTAAGCTATTTGAGACAATACTGCATTATGTTAATATCTTTTTTGGAGTTTTAGCATAGAATTGTCTATCCCATGGAAAAAAAACTTTTGTTGATTCATTCATCAGTGAACAAGTGTGAAAGGAATCTTCATCTATTATTTGTGTAAAATAATAAGGTTACACATTAAAAGGTGACTGTAATCTGGGGCAGCGCCATTGTGGGGCACGTTTTCCCTCATACATCGCTGTGATGTATTCAGTAATCACATTGCGGATTGGGGTGATTTTATTACATCCCATCTGCATCTGAGTTGCAGATTGAGATAAATATGCCCCTTAGGGCTCTATTCTGTTAGAGCCAGAATTTCCGACAAGTCGGAAATACAGTTCTAATCCGACACCCCCTATTCAATTGCGGGCATTTCCGACTGTTTTTTGGTCTGTTTTCGACAATGCCAATTCAACTTTTTTAAAGTCTAATTGTCATTGTCGAAAACGGGCCAAAAAACTGTCGGAAATGCCCACAAATTCGGCAAAAAACGTGGATCCGTGGCTATCTTCCGATCCACGTGGTTTCCGACAAGTCAGATTTTTTCGTCAAGTCGGAAAAACACCACTGGAATTAAATAGGTCGAATCCAGATTCGACCTAAAAAAGTCAAAAGTGACGTTTTTCCGACTTGTCGGAAATTTAAACACTAATTCAATAGACCCCTTAGTCTTAAATTGCAGGGTAGAGGTGGGTTGTGTAATTTTGCCTAGGTGCTTTATAAGGCTATCAGGGGCACACATGTTCGGTTATACCATTCAGCCTGCCTGTCCATTGTGTTGCTCCGTTGTGCTCTTGTTTTACCTATACTTGACTTTTCTATTATTTAACTTTGCCTATGCTCACATTGTTTTCTCACACTATCAATCTGCAATGACTTTTCAATAATGTCACAAATATTCCAGTATTGTGATTGTTCAGTTTGTGCTAACCTGTCTCATATACTGCCTGCTATTGTCAGCACCACCTTCAAGTAAACTTGTACTAACTTGCACATAAGTCCTGGGGGAAACTGAGTTACAGATGAGCACATTGCCTTCTATGGGAGATGTGCCTGCTATATGTGAATTCCAGATTGTTCTGTAGGTATAAACAGAATCTGATGGTTAGTCATTACACATAGAGGATGGATGGTCCCATCATTTTCTGTCAAGCCTTCACTTTGCTTGTTCTACTCAATGTCCAGAAGAGTATGACGGGTTATAAATGCAGTGGAGTGCTATGGGAATGCTCAGTCAGCATTTTAGTACTTCACATTATTGCTTGATGTCTTGACTTAATTTATAGGACATTTCTAAGTACATTGACTACATTGAGACACTTTCCTAAGCTTATAATGTAACATGCTCCAAGCGCAAGGACATAGCATAGGTATTATCTAATATACTATTAACACGCATTGTTGTAAAAGCGCATGAGTATAATCCATTAGAGATAAGCCAATATTCTGGTTTGTCTGCCTACCTGATAACACCATCAAATACAGTCTTGTCTGCCCAACCATATTCCAATTTCATTGAAAATAATATTACTATCCACTCCTCTGTGCTGTTACATACATGTTACCTGTCAAATGCCCAATTTTTCCAAGACATTCACTTTTTTATTGTGACTCCTTTTAAAATAGCTAAATTTCCTACATTACAAGCTCCATTACAAGATATTCTTATTTCTGATTTGTAGCATTTAATGTCCAAAAACATTGGGGGAATAGACTGAGGAAAACTTTATCACATATAAATTATGTTCCATTTTTAAATTAACAAATAATGGGAGCCTATCATCACTCAGGGATGGAGACACCTATATATAGGGTAAGTCAGGGAACATACTGTGTGGATGAGTGTGACATGAAGTCTCATACAAGTTATTGAGATAGGATAATGTATCCTGGCAGACTGATGTGGCCCTTGTTTTTGTTGTTGTGGTGTTTTGTGTCCAGGCAGCATGCAAAACACCCATAGTAATAAATATACTGCCATATAGATCAGTAACGAGCATTGACAGACATTTCACACTGAGCTCTGCATCCATTTGGGTGTAGTACGACTGACCGGCAGTCGGGATCCTGGCGCCGAGATCCCGACTGTCAGAATGCCAGCAGCGGGGTGAGCGCAAAAGAGCCCCTTGCAGGCTCGCTGCACTCGTAATGCTACGCACTCCACATTATTTATTCTTCCTCCAGGGGTGTCGTGGAAACCCCAAGAGAGAGAATAGTTGTCGGTATACCGGCTGTCAGGATTGCGGCGCCAGTATGCTGAGTGTCGGGATCCCGACAGCTGGTATATCGAGTGCCACCCATCCATTTACCATTGAAACTAATTAAATATGTGAGCTGAAGTTTGCTGTCTCTTTGTATATTTTATTCCCCATTCGTGTTCTTTTCATTTGATAGATAGCATTTTGTTTACAGCACACTTTCACATGGGCAAACATGCTTATGCTTAATGAGACTAAACATAAACTAATCTATTTTATTTTCTCTGTTCGTACTTGTAAGGCAGAAAAAGACTGTGGACTGAATGGATTTGTGCCTATTCCAGATGTAACCGATAATAATGCAGAGTTGCAACAAGTCATACAAGGCGTAGTGAATAATGTTCATTGGCAAATGTCACTGGACAGAAAGACTACAGCACTTAAGCAGCTCCAGGGCCATATGTGGAGGTGTGCATATGCTACTGGACAAGTTAAAGGAGAGTGAGTATTTACAGCTTTTTCTATACTGCTTTCAGGTTAGTAAGTGTTCGATACAAATATCAGCTCATTATCATATTTGTATTAAAAAAAAATAGAATTAAATGAATACTCTACGATTGTATTAGGTTACAGAACAGTTTGGAAATAATGGATATAATAAAGTATAATGATGTTAATAATGTACAGAGGGAGTGGCTCTGGACTGCACACCCTAGCTGCTTGTAATGAGAGCTGCTATCTTACTGAGATTTATAGTACTACACATAGAAAAAACAGAGTATTAATGATTGCATAGTGCATCTGTATTCATTTTTTAGTAAGTACGGATGGTGTAATGGTTCGCATTACTGCCTCACAGCACTGAGGTCATGGGTTCGATTCCCACCATGGCTCTAACTGTGTAGAGTTTGTATATTTTCCCTGGACTTGCGTGGGTTTCCTCCGGGTACTCCAGTTTCCTCCCACAATCCAAAAATATACTGGTAGGTTAATTGGCTCCCTGCAAAATAACCCTAGCGTGAATGTGTGTGTGTACATGTGGTAAGGAATATAGATTGTAAGCTCCACTGGGGCAGGGACTGATGTGAATGGCCAAGTATTCTCTGTAAAGCGCTGCCGAATATGTGTGCGCTATATAAATAACTGGTAATAAAGAATAAAATAAATATTTTTTTTCTGTGCGCAGTACTATAAAGCTCAGCAAGCTAGCACCTCTCATTACAAGCAGGTTGGGTGTGCAGTATAGAGCCACTCCTCTGTATATTCCATGCTATGTATATATATATGTACACTAGAAGTTTGAGATTGCTTCAGTCTAGAGTGGCACCCCTCACCCACCTCCCTCTAACTGTTTTAAGCAGGAAAATATCTGACTGCAAATTGATTCAGGCATAATCAAAAGTAAGTCCTTTTTATATTTATATAGTGTCAGTTTTTTTGGGTGAGCGTTGAGGTGTGGGGCCTCCTGAGCTACTCTGTCTAAGCCATTTCAAGGCATCACCACTTAACACTTATATTCACAATTTATATCACTTTTTATCCATATATTTTTTCACACATTTATTACTTTTGTAACACTCTTAACACGATGTGTGCTGAGCGGGGAGGGGCGCTCATTTCACCCAGCGGTGAAATAAGCGACCTGCTAGACTGTTGTGCCAATCTAGTACAGCGCTGCGCATCGCTATCACTGTGGGGCATACACACGGAGAGATCTGTGCTTAACTTCTAAGCAATCTAGGCAGATTGCTTAGTATTTAAGCACTGATCTCTTCGTGTGTACCCCCATTAACACTCCACTCACTGCTATCTTTCATCAGAGTGATGCCCTTGGGGGGGGATTGGCTGGACAGGTTTGGGGGTGCTTTGCGCCCCATTCGCGAACACAAGAGTGTGTTAGGGACTTGCCCAACAAGAGGTGACCTGGACATTGGTGAGCTGGCCCGTATCTTTGGCCAAATATATGCTAACAGCCTCTTATATGATATTTAATTGTAATATATATTTCAGTTTTGAGTAGTAATGAGTGCATAGTGCATCTGCATCCATTTTTTCTATGTGTGATGTTAATAATGTGCCTGCAAGAAAATAGCACCCGAAACCCTAAAATGACTGGGGACATAATGAGTATCAGGGCCGTTTCTTGGGGCAGAAGAGCAGTGCAACCGCACTGGGCGCCCGCCCCGGCACTAACTGTGGCTCCCTGCTTTCCCCTCATATTTCTCCCTGAGTAACCCGCTCGGGGGGCGGAGTTTCACGGAATGACGCGGTTGCGTCGTTACGTCACGACGCAACCCCGTCACTCCACAAACCCCCCGAGCAGAGTACAGAGGGGGATCCAAGTTAGGAAGAGGGAAAGGCCGGAGCGAGGAGCGACTGGTGAGGCGTGCCGAAGAGCGGTAATCGCCTCTGTAAGTATTCTCTCTCTCTCTTTCAATGTGTAAAATGGGGACACCTGCCCGTAATGTGTGAAATGGGGACTCTTGCCTGCCGTAGTGTGGGTATTTAATGTATTAAGGGCATTGCAGTGTGTGGCATAATATGGTGCAGGGGGCATTACTGTGTGGGGCTTAATATGGTAGAATTTTTTTTTCCTGTGGTGGTCGTGATCTGTTGGAGCAGGGTCAAAAACTGGATTGTGAGGTAGTCTTTTCAGACGAGGCCATGCCCATTAAAATGAGGCCACACCCATTTAGACGAGGCCACGCCCACTTGCCGGGTGCGCGCGCAAGTCTTTTTCATCTAGGTGTGTGTGGGGGGGGGGGGGGGGGGCGCACATTTTTTATGTCATGGGGGGGCGCATTTTTAAATCTCGCACTGGGAGCCAAATTGGCTAGAAACAGCCCTGATGAGTATAGATCAGTTATGGGCAGTATGATGCCCTACAAGCCTTCAAATGTAGCAACCAGCTCCTCCCTTCTTTGTTGTCATACTTGTTTGTTATAGCTTGCAAAACTGATAAGTGTCTCTTTCATTGATTTATATTTTTTAGAGCGGTCCTTTTGAAGGTAAAAGGGCCGTGTAATAAGGTTCCCAAAGTTTATCATGTTGCTTTCACTAGTATAAATAATACTGAACAATAAAAGACATCAGAAAATGAGCATCGTCAAATTACTCCCATTAGACAGTTGACTTAAAATGCTAATCCTGGTTGTAGACAACAGTGAGGACAAATGTAAGTAAAGTTATTGAATTTGCCTGCACAGTCAGTGTTAAGGAAAACAATATAACACTGATAAGTCACAGTCAAGCCTTCTCCATTGAAATCCTCAAAAACCCAAGACATTGTAAGTATTGTAGCAATATTGATACAATAATAACAACTGTGAATTAGAGACCCATTACCGTTATGAAATTATGACTTACATTTGGGAGTGCCCTATATTAAGAATGCTCTTATTTGAAATAAACAAATGAACAGTCTAATATAGATGTAAGATATAATTATTCAAGCTATGTGCGGTCGAAGTGTCCCGGTATACGGTATCTTGCTTTGATTGTACATCTTTCAAATTCAATTAATTAGCATTTTCAGACTGGCACTTGCCTACTGCTTGGTACTTAATGCAGTCGATTATATTTACAAATAAAATGACAAATATATTTTTATATTTAATATGTATGTTCTTGAATTCTTTTCCACAGTTTATAAAACTTACTGTACATATATACCAATAGTTATTCCTGGGAAGAACCTGGGTAATGAGGCTGTGTAAACGGGTGATGCGGGTTCTGTTGTAACCATAGGGAAAGCTAGCTCACAGGCGCTTGAAGATGATGTCATCTCCAAGCGCTGGCGGAACAGAAACACACTGCACACAGGTTCAGTGTGAAAGGGGTCAACCCAGGTTGGGGCGGC
Organism: Pseudophryne corroboree; assembly: GCF_028390025.1. Classification (NCBI taxonomy): domain Eukaryota; kingdom Metazoa; phylum Chordata; class Amphibia; order Anura; family Myobatrachidae; genus Pseudophryne; species Pseudophryne corroboree. The sequence goes on along the minus strand of NC_086444.1, from coordinate 848,285,235 downwards.
AGTGTGTTAAACGGGGTGTGTCCCTGCTCAAACCTGGGTTGGAACCATGTTCAAAAACCCAGGTCAGACCCAGGATTTAGGTGGAATAGGGGTATAATAGTCCCCGTTTTAGTGGGGTGTGGTATGGAAGGTAGATAGTAACTAGGTCGACAGTGTCTAGGTCGACCACTATTGGTCGACAGGGTCTCTAGGTCGACATGGTCTAGGTCAAAAGGTCAACATGAGTTTTTTATGTTTTTTTTGGTCTAGTTTTCTTCGTAGAGTGACCGGGAACTCCAATTAGTGCACCGTGTCCCTTCGCATGGTTCGCTTAGCTTTCCATGCTTCGTAGTCCACGTGGACCGTTAAGTTTGAAAAGGTTCAAAAAAAGAAAAAAATTGTGAAAAACTAATGTCGACCTTGTGACCTGTCGACTTCGAGACCCTGTCGACCTAGTTACTGTCGCCCTAGAGACCGGATCCCGTTTTAGTGATATCCATACTTGAGCACAAATGTTTAAATCAAAACTTACTGAGGTTCTTATAGGCCTTTCACACCAAGCTTCTGACTCGGGATGTTGCTGAGGCATCCCAAGTCCTGGCTTGGTGTGAAAGGGTCTATCCGGGTTGCGTTACCCAGGAATCCGACCCTGGCCGCTATCAGGGTCGGATTTGGGTGTGCTTCGGGTAGCCTGTGGTGGTAATAACGTGACCCAGGTTATCCGACCCTAGTCATGCTACAAGGACCAGAGTGTCAGATCACCAGCACTTGGAGATGATGCTAGCAGATCAGGCAGTTTGCACACTGATGCAGTCTGAAAGGGGTCTATCCAGCAATATCCCGGGTACAGCCTGCAGTGTGAACAGGGTTTCAAACCATATACAGTAACCCAAGTTGAACCAAGGATTTGGTGTGAAAGGGGTATAAATAAGTCACCTGTGCTCAATTTGACTATCCTTAAAACTCAGACTGTTAATGTGATTGAGGACCTTGGTTGGGATCCCCTGCTCTAGACTACATTGTACATTTGATTTAATTCTATTGGCATGGTTGCAATTTATCCACACAAAGTATATAATTAATATATACTATATTAATATACTAAGTAAAAGCATCCTCAATTTTCCTGTAGGGTATACGAGGATGTGCAGCCGGCATTGAGAAAATGGAGGAATGCGGGCCTGAAGTTATATATATATTCTTCTGGCAGTGTTGAAGCACAGAAGCTCCTGTTTGGACACTCAATCGAAGGTGATCTGCTTAAGGTATATAATACTCTGGATTTCATGGTGTAATACTGTTCCTGCAAAATGACATTTTAGAATGGATGCTGGCACATTTTCCAAGTGTGTACTGGTGTTGCATGACTTAACAATACCTTTAATGTGTACACAAGAAGGGTGTCTGGGTTTGGTTATGGATGAGTTACATTTTCTAAGTGTCCCGCAAAATGTAGTCGATTTGATATTTAGCCTAAAATGTTCTCTGTCCTACCCTGACCACATCATATAGCAAAATAAGTTGTATCTGAGCCAGGATGAGGGTATCACAATCACCCCAGCTTTAGGGGGGTTAGGGTTAGGCTACGGGGGGGAGGGAGATTAGGGTTAGGCTGCAGAGAGGGGGGTTAGGGTTAGGCACCACCGGGGAAGTGTTAGGGTTAGGCACTAAGGGGGGCGGGTTAGGTTTAGGCTGTGGGAAATGGGGGTTAGGTTTAGGCACCACCGGGGGAGGTTAGGGTTAGGCACCAATAGGGAAGGTTATGGTTAAGCTGCGGACAGGGAGAGGTAGGGGCGGGTGGTTAGGGGACCCTGCACACCTTTGTCGGCATTGCCACGATCGGAATGCCGGTGTCGGTATACTGACAACCGGCATCCCGACTGCCGGCTTTTCATACTGATCCCTCACTATGTGTCTTTCATTTTGTCTTCGATTACCACCTTGTTCATCGATTCTAAACATACCATTGTTTTATTTGAACAAAGAAACCTTAATCTGGCCATTCATGGGGCATTCCAATCATTTAACCAAATAATTATAGTTTTTATATAGGGGATATGAAAGTCTGTCTGAATTCAATGAATGTATATGGCCAATTGATTCATAGTTTGTTTAAAAAAGAATAATATTTACAATTAAGGAGGTACTTCCATTAATCACTTAACTGATACTTTTTTCCCAACAAAACCACTCAGAAATTATCTTTTTTATTTTAATTACGTAATAAACGTAAAAGTGCGTGTGTGTATATGTATGTATGTATGTATATATATATATATATATATATATATATATATATATATATATATATATATATATATATATATATAAAACTGGTCCGGCACTCAGGAATAGACAGCTGATGGTGTATATGCTCCGGTGCCCTCCAACCAGACTAGATAGTCTGTACATACACGGACAAAGAACCAGGCGGCACTCAGGAGACAATAATTCGGTGAAACCAACGGGTGCTTTACTTCAACATTTCGGGGTTCGGGACCCCGTCTTCAGGACACACACAGTGAACACAGTGCAATACAACTATTTAAATACCTTACCTGGCGCCTCTCTGGCTGTCCTCGCCGCGCCTCCGTTCGGCTTCCAGGATCCAGGCTTCCGGTTCCGGACACTGTCACATGACCGGATACCCGCTCACCAGGCCGTCACAGGGGGGCATGGGGGAATGTTGCCAGGATACGCCTGTCAACAACAATAACACCACATTACTGAGTGAACAAATGACAGTGAATCGTATGAAATATTATTTAAAATATTATAAGACAGGCTAGCATTCACACTGCCTGAGTAATTGATTATCATAAATACCTAAAAATAATATGCAAAAAGTGACACAGTGACGAAGATATGCTAATACCTACTATACTAGATTAAAAACAATGAAACATTAATTGCACAGTGTCCCGCGGCTGCGCAATCATATCTTACCAGATTGAGCGACCTGCAGGCTATTTCTTGACCTAATAAATAACTAACACGTCTAAGGTACTTTAATAAACAGGTCACGGATCAAGATAATATTAGATTCAGAGGAACCAGTGTTCCATCTACACTAAATGCTATCTCACAAACATACACCGTGCCTGTCAGAATGGCAAAAAAGCAATATAAAAATTGCTACATGCATCATCGGACAATGATAGGACTCACAGTACTCATTTTGAAATATAACCTTTATATAAAATTGCTCATGCCTAGGGATTCATTGAGTCCCTTCGGGCTGAGTGTGTTAAGCATCAGAATCCACCTCGTTTCTAATTGATACAGGTGTTTGGCCCTGTCTCCCCCTCTTATTGAAAAGGGGGCCTGGTCTATAATACGGTACCTTAATGTAGCCAGGCTATGTTTGGCTAAAGCAAAATGCCTGGCTACAGGTTGCTCACTTGTACCCGTGTTCAGGGCCGCCCTCATCGCTGACCTGTGTTGGGTCATTCTGACTTTAAAGCTGCATTCAGTTTTCCCTACGTAATGTTGACCGCAGGGGCATTTCAGTAAATATACAACAAACTTAGAATTGCAATTAACCGATACCCGAATGTTGATCTTTTTACCAGTATATGGGTGCTGAAACGAATCTCCGGGTATCAGGAAATTACAAGTAGTGCATCCACATTTGTAACAGCCTTTTTTCTGTCTCAAAAAATGTGTGGCTGTAACAGCTTTTTTTGAAACGTCTGATCTAACTAATAGACTCCTAAGATTTTTACTCCTAGTGTAACTAGGCATGAGTCTGCTGTTTTTGAACATCCATAATTCTGGGTCAGTTTGAATAATGGGCCACAGCTCTCTAGTTTTTTTGTTGGTGTATCTGCTAGCAGTGTTGAATTGATTGACCCAAGGAAAAATATCCCCTTGGGATTTCTTGTCTTTACTTTCCAGCAATTGCTGTCGGGGCTTACTCAATGCTCTATGTCGGGCTTGTTGTAACAACTCGATGGGATATCCCCTTTCAAGAAATTTGGATGTCATGCTGTCAAGTTGTATATCACGTACACTGGGGTCGCTGTTAATCCTGCATACTCTCAACATCTGCGAATAAGGTAAGCCATAAATGGTAGCCTTAGGGTGAAAACTATCGAACCTCAATATAGTATTACGGTCTGTTTCTTTCGTGTACATGGATGTACTGATCACGCCATTCTCAATGGAGATCTGGACGTCTAGAAAATTGATCTGATGGGCATCGAGCGCCATGGTAAATTTAACTGGGCTACAAGAAACATTATGTGTATTGATCAAATTCTCCAGTTCACATTTAGGTCCTGACTCAATTACCAACAAATCGTCTATATACCTCGTATATAGAACCAAATGTTGCAAAATAATGGGTTGTGACAAAAATAAATCCTTATCCGTCTCCCACATAAATGTATTCGCGAACGAAGGGGCCACACAGGACCCCATCGCACACCCTGTGAGCTGTAAATAAAATTTGTTATCATGCAAAAAATAGTTGTGTAAGCGTAAATTCAAGTAATGACAAAAAGAAATCAGGATCTGGGCCAGTGTAAAGCGGATTATTGGTAATAAGGATCCTCACTGCCTGTATTCCCTGATGATGTGGAATACAGGTGTATAAACTCGAGACGTCAATTGTGGCCAAAGTGGAGGAAACTGGAATGGTTTTTAACATATCCAACTTCCTCAACAGGGCTGACGTATCTTTCAAGTGTGTCTGAGTCGCTTGTATGCAGGGCTGCAGGAAGGCGTCTAAATAAACCGCTATAGGTTCACACAATGACCCCCTGGCAGAGATGATAGGTCTGCCAGGGGGGTTATTCACATCTTTGTGAACCTTGGGAATGATGTAAAATAGAGGTGTCACTGGATGTACTCTGACCAACGCCTTATGTACCGCTGTCGTGATGATGCCCTCGTGAGAGCTTCCGACAACAACTCATCTAGTTCCCTCTGGAACCTAACGGTGGGGTTCTAGCCTAGACAGACATAAGTGGAGGTATCGCCAAGGAGTCTAGTACATTCGGCTTTATATTTATCCATGTCCATTATGACTGGCTCCTCCCTTGTCTGCTCCCCGTATGACGATATCATCTCTGTCCCTCAATTCTTTGAGCGCCAAGTGCTCCCCTTTAGTTAAATTGGAATGTGATTTCTCACACGAGTGCTCTATCGACGACTCAACCATACGGTTAAATGTTTTAATAGAAGGGTTGATGGATATTGGCTCAAAGTGAGACTTGGTAGTGATCTTTCTTACGGCCTCGGGTACTGTGGACTCAACACATGTACTGGTCGCTTTAGGATGCTTCCCAAAATACTCTTTCAACTTCAGGTTTCGTTGTAATCTATATGTGTCAATTTTCCACTGTACCATGTCTGGCTTGTGAGTAGGCACATATGACAGGCCTTTACTCAATACCCCAGTCATGTCCTTGGTCAATGGAAATGATTAAAGATCAATTGCGGGTCGCTCTCGGAGGTTTCTTGTCTGATGCGGCTCCTCTCCCTCCGCCTCATTTGGCCCCCCCTCCTCGTGGGCTTATTTTTCTGCCAGAGATACCGGCCCAGGTGCGAGCCACTAAAGGGACATCCTGTACTCGATCTCCCCGAGTGGATGTGCATTCCTCATTATCACTGGCCGAGGTGCTGGTGAATTGGACCATCCGTCTCCTCCTTGCTTGGCCTCTCGGGCCTTGCTGCTGTGATTGAGATTTGGCACCAAGCCATGCATATACTCTATGTTGTATGTAATCCTGTTGGACACGGGCCAGTTTCTGTTTTTTGTATCGTATCAGATCCCTTTGGTATTGCTCCACTTGTGTGGTAAGTTTGTCCATCCATTTAGTGGTAGTATCAGCCATTAGGCTTGTTCCATGCTGAGACTCAAATGTGCTGATATTAGCCTTAGTGCTACTCAATTCTTTCTTGGACTCTTCTATGACCAGAAGGATTAAGTCCATCGAGCACTTATTCAGTATTGAGATCCAGTGTTTACAGAACACTAAATTGTGTCTTCCTATGGTGGGCATATTGTGGATGCGAAAACCTCTGGGTATCACTGTACAGTATTTTTTCAGCTTCAATGTCTGAAAAACTGAACATTTCAAAATTATCACTCAGCATTAAAAGAGAGGCAGCCTCATCCAGGTCGACACCTCCACTGCCATAGTTGTTAAGTCCGCTGAGATGTATTAATGCTGGAAGTACTAAAATCCGTATAGTTTACCACGTGTGCTGTGGCCAATATTCATATGTGGAATAAAACTCACACTGTGCAACTTGTGTGATGAAAAAGAGCTGAGAGGTATTTAAATAGTTGTATTGCACTGTGTGTGTCCTGAAGACGGGGTCCCGAACCCCGAAACGTTGAACTAAAGCACCCGTTGGTTTCACCGAATTATTGTCTCCTGAGTGCCGCCTGGTTCTTTGTCCGTGTATATATATATATATATATATATATATAATAAAATATATTTCTCAAACATCCAGTAGGGGACACTGGAGAACGAGACAGCTGGATGTGTGAAGGATGCAGACCGGAGGTAGCCCTCCCATCCCTCCAGTTTGAAAAATTGTGCTTGGAGGTAGCAGCACAGGAAAGGAGCTCTTGCTCCATTTGCTCCATGAAAGGTTTTTTCACTCTAAATTTACAAGTGGGCCAATCCAGGCTATATGAAAGAAGGGTGAAGGCTCCCACAAGCTATACTTAAAGTATATAGTGAGACAAAGATCTCGGTGGAAGGAATCAGCATCTCTCTTATGAGATCGTCAAGCAGTGAGTACTGAGCAGGGGCTTTGCACGCAGCAAGGCGGCTATTCCCCCCCCAGCAGCAGATGTTGCTCTCTCCTCAGGCAGGAGTTACAGTGTGAGTTTTAACAGGCGCGCAGCTGAATAAGGAGAGCCGCTGAGGTCACCGCTGAAGCGGAGACATGGCGGCAGAGCGGCGCAGGCAGCCAGGACGGGGAGGCTCTGAGCGGCAGTCACAGCACTTCTAGCAGGAGGAGAGAGTCAGGCGCGCAGCAGGAAGCAGCCGAATAGTAATTACAGGATGCTGGTACAGAGAGACGCTGAGGTAATGGGGGCTCCTTGTGGGCGCACAGGAAGGGCTAACGTGGCAGGCATGCATAGTCTTCACAGGAAGCAGCCGGATATGTTAAGGATTAGGGGCTGCGAGGTGAATTAAAAAAAAACCCCCAGTTTTGGCCATTTTGTTTTTCTCTGTCAGGCGCGCAGATAGAGCATGAAATCCTCTCTGAGGGGGGTGGGCATGCTAAGAGTCCTGTTACAGAAGGGGAATGTATAGCTGTAATGTTGTTAGTATTTTACCTCAGGTGCAGTGGATAGGTACTTTGGTTACATGCTGACAGGTTTTCCATACTGGCGCAGGCAGAGAGAAAAGAGATTAGTATAGACTCTACTGCTGAGATCTTTCTGAAATCAATTTATTAAAGACTGTGGGGTCTAGTCATGTAAGAATGCGATGTTTATGTTTAACTTATCACTAAACATCGCATTCTTATTTCAGGGTTTTTTTCAGATTTCTAACGCAATTCATTAATACTTACCTGTTCCCTGATGCGATGCGGCATCCGGCTGGTCCGCGATCCCGGCTTCTCCAGTCTTCTCTCTTCATACCGCGGCTGGGGTCTTCTGCACATGCGCAGTGTCCCCCCCCCCCCCCCCCCCGCCTCCAGGTGTAATCTGCACATGCGCCGGGGAAACGAGACCTCCAGCGGCGGGCAAGGGCAGCAAGGAGGAGGTGACCCAGCATATGCAAATGCATATGCCCTGGGCTCCTCTGATTGGCTCTTGTCACGGAAGGGGGCGGGGAGAAGGCAGGAGATGGACGTTTTCACTGCTCTTCTCCTGTACAAGCCTCCCCATCGCCTGTCTGAGATGGCGATGGGGTTTTGCGAAGGGTAACGGAAAGCTGGGCTTTCCGTTCCTACATAAATTGCAGTCACCATACAAACGTATGGTGATGCGATTCAGCCACAGAGCGGGGGTGCCGCTGGGGAAGTCAGGGACTTCTCTACGGTAACCCGCTCTGTGAATTGCGGTAAGCAGAGAAAAGCCATGTTTACAGCAAAACAGGGCTTTTCTCTGCTGCATGAATAGACCCCTATATGTTTTGTCTTCCAAGGAACACTGCTGACAGGTCCTGCGGAGGAGGAGCACCAGAATTTCAACCCCGTCAACTCAAGCTGTATCAACAGTTGGTGGTGTGGGGGTTATAAACGTCAGGCTGGTTAAAAATTTAGATTTTTTTTTTTAATTTTAGTATAATTCCAGCTGTGTGACTCCTATTCTAATGGGGTGAAAGTACTGCTGATTGGTGTGTGTGTGTGTGTGTGTGTGTGTGTGTGTGTGTGTGTGTGTGTTTTATCTTGTCTAAAGCACCAATCAAGACTAAGGAAATGGTGGAATCCCGCAAGCAACATTTAGAATGTTTTCCAAAACTATGGAGGAATTCCTAATTAGAATTATTCCCCCCGCACAAGTAGAAAAGAATGTGCATAAAGCAGTAAAGAGACCCTTCCCTCTCCTGCAGGAATAGTCGGAGGATGAGGGAGGGTCTTATAGAGGATGAGGGGGAGTCAGTAGAGGTGGTAATTGATGTCAATCCTCAGGAGGAGTATGCTGAGGTCAAGGGGTTAGAATCCCTTATTGAAGCGGTTTAAACAGGTCCTTAACTTCAAGGAAGAAGAGGTTAAGGAACCGGAAGTCTTTGATCTATTTGAGTCTCAGAAACCACAAACAGTTTTTCCGATTCCTCAGACTGTCCAGGATCAAATGGGAGAAGCATGGAAGCAGCCAGATAGATGCTTCCAGATTCCCAAAAGTTCACGGCTAATTGCCCACTGCTAAAGGGTGTCATGTCTAAGTGGGAGGTTCCTCCGATTGTGAACCCCTCCCTGGCTAGATTGTCAAAAAGACAATCTTACCGATACCAAATGTGACTGCACTAAAGGATGTGTCAGATCGTAAGTTGGACAAAAAAATGGATTTGCACCTGGCGCTAATCACTAACCACAGTGAAAGCAGCTGAACTCTGAGGGATGATCCAAAAACCCTCCAACAAAGAATATACAAACAAAAAATGAGACAGCGCTACCCACCTTGGTTTTGAGATTTAAGTTTATCTTTTTATACTTTACATACACAAAGATGACAAAAAATAAATATAATAAATATAAACAAAAAGATACCGGCCAGTATCACACTAATATGATTAATCTAATTAAAATATAATCATAAAATACAATTCTTCATACATAAAATTGCCCTAGCGAATTAATGACAAGATTATATATAACTCTGGACTTTATAATGAAGAGTGCTATACTAACAGTCCCGGCAATTAGCACAATGATTTACTATGCCCCAATGAGCAAGCATATATCCCCTTATCCGAGCAGCCTTTCAATCATCCATATATGGCAAGGTTAGTATTATTATGTAGCCACACAAGATTCTCTCAGCTCAGATAGAAGAAGCAGACTTTAAAGAATAATGTCCTGTAAGACTTGCAAGAATTGACAGCCAATTGCCAGTGATAGAAGCAGAATTAGTAGATTAGGTTAGCCCTTGTTTTGCATTGATCCAGGATTAGAGCACATTTTGCCAAAGCACTCAACATAGATGTTATCCTTTCTGGCTGCACAAGCTAGCAGCATATGATTCAAAGGGTCACCAAAGCTTCATAGCACTCTTAACCCTGTGCACTGGGGTATGAGTGATAACAGTTCACCGGCCGGTAAATGCAAGTTGTGAGCCACACACCCGGTATTGCAAGGGGTGAGAGACTTTCTCTTAACTCACAGTACTTGTCTTTATCCCTCTCAAACGCGTTTCTCCGCCTCAGGGTCCGTTTTCAGCCGCTTCATCAGTGTCCGATGTGTCTGCTTGTCTCATTGAAACTTTAAATACCGGACTCGCCGGTTCGCGCATGCGCATAGCGCTCGCGGTTCAAGCCTCACTTTCAACTGTACGTACTGAGCATGTGCGGCCAGCGTGTTCACTATCCAAGTATCCTTTTCATTAAATCGAACCTCCTGCGCATTCTAATAGTAATACCATTGTGCATATATTATCTAAAACCATATAGACAAGGTCAAACATAATTTTCTACCTTAATAATCAGACAACACATCTAAAAAAGAAAAATACATATATAAATAATAACAATAATCGCACTCTAGCAATATTAATCGTCATCATTATTAAAACCCTATCAATATATTATTATCAACCTTAATTTCCTATATATACAAACATACATACACATATACATACACATGCATACATGTATGTATCCATTTAGTTCACACACCAGCATTGTCAAGCAAATTAATCCTAAACTGATACCATCTAGTGGCCAATCTTTATATGGTCATCACCTAATAACCCATATATATGTATATCTCAGTCACCACTACAGAGTTCCCAAAATCTCCCCTAAATAATCGCAATATCGGACCAGTTCACATTATCAATCCTCCCAATATATTATGCAATATCCATCTTTTTATATTCTATTAATTAAATCCCAATATAGATATTGTTAATTTCTCTTCCTGGGTACCTAGACATCTATCCATTAAATTTCAACATAGTATCTCTACCTCGTACGACCCCAAATATATACTGTATCCATATAACGTCACCAAAACTAAGTTATTAATGATTTATCTTAACCCCTAATTGGAGCCAACCATTTACTTATAGTACCTCATACACCTCTTAGGCGAAAAATGATCACTGTCAAGAAAGAATATATACAAATAATCCATTAAATTCCATTCAGTTCCACCGTATCATTAAGACCACCCGGCACCAACGTGTCCATTTTATATATCCAAAATGCTTCCCTTCTACAGAGAAGGTTATAACGATCTCCTCCACGTATTGTGTTCTTTATCTGTTCAATAGCTACCATTGTGCTGCTTTCAAATTTTTAATTCTGGCATTGTGCTATATGACTGGACAGTGGGTGCCGTGCGCCTTTAGATACATTACGTCTATGTTCCATGTACCGAATATGCATAGTTCGTGTGGTCCTTCCAATATATTGTTTCCCACATACGCAGGTGATCACATAAATAATATATGTGGAATTACAATTTAAGAATTCCTTTATCAGGAATTCTTCCCCAGTATTCGAGGATATAAACGAAACACTTTTTCTAGGTATGTTTTTACAAGACCAGCAGCTGGACCTACCACATTTGTGGAAACCTACTGGTTTTTCTGGTAACCACATTTTTTCTGATTTTAATGTTTTTGATCTTTCAAAATGACTAGGGACCAAAATGGAACGCAGATTATCTGCCTTCCTAAAAATTGTTATTCCCTTTGGATCTAATTGAGGTTTAAGGACTTCATCTAACATTAAAAGGGACATATTTTCTTGATGACGTTATATGGATACAGTATATATTTGGGGTCGTACGAGGTAGAGATACTATGTTGAAATTTAATGGATAGATGTCTAGGTACCCAGGAAGAGAAATTAACAATATCTATATTGGGATTTAATTAATAGAATATAAAAAGATGGATATTGCATAATATATTGGGAGGATTGATAATGTGAACTGGTCCGATATTGCGATTATTTAGGGGAGATTTTGGGAACTCTGTAGTGGTGACTGAGATATACATATATATGGGTTATTAGGTGATGACCATATAAAGATTGGCCACTAGATGGCATCAGTTTAGGATTAATTTGCTTGACAATGCTGGTGTTTGAACTAAATGGATACATACATGTATGCATGTGTATGTATGTGTGTATGTATGTTTGTATATATAGGAAATTAAGGTTGATAATAATATATTGATGATAGGGTTTTAATAATGATGACGATTAATATTGCTAGAGTGCGATTATTGTTATTATTTATATATGTATTTTTCTTTTTTAGATGTGTTGTCTGATTATTAAGGTAGAAAATTATGTTTGACCTTATCTATATGGTTTTAGATAATATATGCACAATGGTATTACTATTAGAATGCGCAGGAGGTTCGATTTAATGAAAAGGATACTTGGATAGTGAACACGCTGGCCGCACATGCTCAGTACTTTCCGTTGAAAGTGAGGCTTGAACCGCGAGCGCTATGCGCATGCGCGAACCGGCGAGTCCGGTATTTAAAGTTTCAATGAGACAAGCAGACACATCGGACACTGATGAAGCGGCTGAAAACGGACCCTGAGGCGGAGAAACGCGTTTGAGAGGGATAAAGACAAGTACTGTGAGTTAAGAGAAAGTCTCTCACCCCTTGCAATACCGGGTGTGTGGCTCACAACTTGCATTTACCGACCGGTGAACTGTTATCACTCATACCCCAGTGCACAGGGTTAAGAGTGCTATGAAGCTTTGGTGACCCTTTGAATCATATGCTGCTAGCTTGTGCAGCCAGAAAGGATAACATCTATGTTGAGTGCTTTGGCAAAATGTGCTCTAATCCTGGATCAATGCAAAACAAGGGCTAACCTAATCTACTAATTCTGCTTCTATCACTGGCAATTGGCTGTCAATTCTTGCAAGTCTTACAGGACATTATTCTTTAAAGTCTGCTTCTTCTATCTGAGCTGAGAGAATCTTGTGTGGCTACATAATAATACTAACCTTGCCATATATGGATGATTGAAAGGCTGCTCGGATAAGGGGATATATGCTTGCTCATTGGGGCATAGTAAATCATTGTGCTAATTGCCGGGACTGTTAGTATAGCACTCTTCATTATAAAGTCCAGAGTTATATATAATCTTGTCATTAATTCGCTAGGGCAATTTTATGTATGAAGAATTGTATTTTATGATTATATTTTAATTAGATTAATCATATTAGTGTGATACTGGCCGGTATCTTTTTGTTTATATTTATTATATTTATTTTTTGTCATCTTTGTGTATGTAAAGTATAAAAAGATAAACTTAAATCTCAAAACCAAGGTGGGTAGCGCTGTCTCATTTTTTGTTTGTAGATCGTAAGTTGGATACGGCACTAAAGTCGATCTTTGTGGCGGCAGGAGCATCACAAAGACCTACGATTATCAGTGCTTGAGTAAATAAGGCTTTTGTAGCATGGGCTGGTCAAATTGTTCAGGCAGTGGCAGAAGATAACAGCCATGAAGAGAGAGTTCGACTAGCGGAGCATATCCGGGAGTCCGCCCATACATTTGCCAAGCTACAAGGGATGCTAGCAGGATAGCATCTCGGCTTCGGCTATATCAGCGAGAAGGATTCTTTGGCGCAGAGAATGGTAAGTGGACACAGATTCCAAGAAGGCAGTGGAGGCGATCCCTTTTGTAGGAGAGGCTTTATTTGGTCCGGAATTAGACAAGTGGATTTCACAAGCAACAGCGGGAAAATCTACTTTTGTGCCTACCATGTATCCTAGAACTACGCCACAGGTCAGAATAAATTACTCTGGTCCGGGGTTCAGTTCATTTAGGTCTCAAACTTTTTGAGCCAGAGGAAGAGGTTTTGGGGGTCAAGCTCGTGGAAACAGAGGCAGAGGCCATTCCCAGTCCACAGCCCAAAAACACTACTCTAAACCTGCAGGCATGATGGTCTCCCAGCTCACCTTGGGTCTCCTATGGTGGGCGCACGGTTTGAAAGGTTTCAGGACACCTGGGCTGAAACCTCACCAGAAGTCTGGATCAACAATATTATTTCCCAGGGATACAAAATAGATTTTCTGAACCGACCTCACAGTCAGTTCTTTACAACAGGCGTTCCTCTGTGCCCTCAAAGTGCGATGGCATTAGACACTTCTATTCAAAAGTTACTTCAGACAGAAGTGATTATGCCTGTCCCGACTTCTCAAAGAGGAACGGGATTTTATTCAAAGCTTTTTGTAGAGCCAAAACCGGATGGGTCTGGTAGGCCAATCCTCAATTTAAAGGTGGTAAATCAATTCCTGACGGTTTACAGATTCAAGATGGAATCAATACAGTCAGTTATTGCGGGTCTGGAGCAACGGGAGTTCATGATGTCGATGGACATAAAGGATGTGTACCTCCATGTCCCAATTTGGACCCCGCACCAAGCCTGTTTACGGTTTGCAGTGGGCAAGACTCATTACCAATTTGTTTGGCCTATCATCAGCCCCTAGAGTCTTCACAAAGATCATGGCAGTCATTGTTGCAAAATTGAGATTGTTAGGGGTAACGACAGTACCGTATCTAGACGACCTTCTTATCAAGGCCCCCTCTCAGGACCAGTTGATCCGGGATGCTCAGATCACTCATCGGTTTCTGATTCAACACGGCTGGATCATGAATTTAAAAAAATCCAATCTGCAACCGACACAGAGGATTCAATTCCTGGGTCTCATTTTAGATACAATACATCTGAAGGTGTTTCTCCCAGAAGACAAGATTCGAGACATCAAGGAAATGGTACGTCAGGTTCTACAACACCAGACGGTCTCTCTGCATCTTTGTGTACGGCTTCTAGGAAAGATGGTAGCATCCTTCGAAGCAATCCAATGCGGCAGACTACATTCAAGACCCTTTCAGCTGAATCTGATTGCTCAGGAGGTAGGCATGCATTTACTTTTTCACTGAAGGATTTGCTTGTCGCCCCAGGCCAGGACCTCGTTAATTTGGTGGTCGGTGCATAAGAACCTAGCGGCAGGAAAGATGTTTGGAATCTGAGATTGAAAAATTTTGACAACAGATGCCAGTCTCAGGATGGGGAGCAGTACTGGACAACCATCAGTTTCAGGAAAGATGGTCACCACAGGAGAGCAGTCTTCCAATAAATGTGCTGGAGCTAAGGGCCATTTACAATGCACTTCTTCTGGAGGAAAACCTAGTATGGGCTCAGCACGTGAGAGTGCAGTCAGACAATGTGACGGCAACAGCTTACATAAATCGTCAGGGAGGAACAAGAAGCCGCATGACTTTAAAAGAGGCCACAAAGATTCTGTCTTGGACAGAAAAGTGCAACATAATCCTGTCGGCAGTCTTCATTCCAGGAATGGACAATTGGGAAGCAGACTACCTCAGTTGTCAAGATAGGCATCCAGGGGAGTGGTGTCTACGAAGGTGGGCTCTACCGCAGATAGACCTAATGTCCTCTCGAAACAACCATCAGCTGCCAAGATATGTGGCCAGGATGCGGGATCCAGCAGCAGAGGTAGTGGACGCGCTGATGATTCCCTGGACATATGTTCTGGTGTATATCTTCCTACTGTTTCCTATGTTACCGAGAGTGTTGAAATGGGAAAGAGCGTGGGTGATTTTAATAGCACCAGACTGGCCTCGCAGAAGTTAGTACTTGGACCTCAGGGGACTCCTGGCAGAAGAGCCTTGGAAACTGCTGCAGAGGGAGGACCTGCTATCACAAGGCCCATTCCTTCACCCAGATCCGAACTGTCTATGTTTGACAGCGTGGTTCTTGAGACCAGGATACTAAGAGACAGGGCTATCCCGAAATCAGCTATTCCTACCATGTTAGCAGCAAGTAAACCAGTCACTGCGGCACATTACTACAGAATCTGGAAGAAGTACATGGACTGGTGCCAGCCTAGGGGTTGGAACCCCAGAGAGTTCTGCCTTCCTAGACTGTTGAGGTTTCTCCAAAATGGTTTGGATGGTAGTTTGAGACTGGGATCCTTGAAGGTACAGATCTCGGCCCTCTAGATTCTTTTCCTGCAAAGTCTGGCGTCCTTGCAGGAGGTCCAGACATTTTTACAAGGTGTGTTGATAATACAACCACCTTTTCGTCCTCCCATGGCCCCGTGGGATCTAAATTTGGTGTTAGAATTATTGAGATCGGCCGTTTTCAAGCCTTTGGAAAAGGCGGATTTAAAATATATGATCTGAAAGCAGTCCTGCTCCTAGCTTTAGCATCAGCAAGGTTCTGAGAGTTAGGTACCCTGTCATGTAAAAGTCCTTTCCTAGTTTTTCATGAAGACAGAGCGGAGCTCCATACAAAAGCAGAGTTTTTACCTAAGGTGGTTTCGGGTTTCCACATAAACCAGCCGATTGTGGTTCCCTCCTTCCAAAGATTGTCTGAGGGGGACTTGTCCTTGGATGTGGTCAGAGCCTTATGGGTCTATGTACATGCTACGGATTCTATTAGGAAGTCTGACACTTTGTTTGTACTGTATGATGGACCCAGGAGGGGTTGGCCAGCTTCAAAACAAACCTTGGCTAGATGGATACGACTAACCATCAAACAGGTATATATTTCTTGTGGAAAGAGAGTTCCTTTTTGGGTAGGTGCTCATACCACCAGATCAGTAGGAGCTTCATGGGGTGTGGCTAGAGGAGCTTCCACTACCCAACTTTGCAGAGCTGGAACGTGGACATAGGCACATACGTTCACTCATTTCTACAAGTTTGATACGTTTGCATCTAGAGATGCAAATATTGGACATTTGGTTCTTCAGGCTTCGGATAGCACTCCCGCCCATAGGAGTATCTTTGGGGTGTCCCCAGCTGTCTGGTTCTCCAGTGTCCCCTAGTGGATGATAGAGAAAATAGTATATTGATACTTACCGATAAATCCATTTCTCTGAATCCACTTGGGGACACTGGACGCCCTCCTCGGTGCTGTCAGCCTGTGTGTTCTTGTAAAATTTAGTTCAAGCAGTTTGGTTATTGTGTTAATGTTTCTTGGTTGCTATTTGACGTGATAGTATGGTTGGTTTCTTCTCGTATGGCCTTGATCTTTCATGTTCCTTCTTCTCTTTGTCAATTTTTCAAACTGGAGGAATTATGGAGGGGGGGGACGTGAAAGGGAAGGAGCCAGCTGTGCATAATTTTTTTACTACATTGTGCTACCTCCGGTCTGTATCCTTCACACCCCCAGCTGTCTAGTTCTTCAGTGTCCCTGAGTGGATTTAGAGACATGGATTTATCGGTAAGTATCAAAATCCTCTTATTTACGCCCCACCCCCACCCCCATTAGCGATAGACCCCTCAGTGGTCTTAAATACTAATAACAGTACCCCCGCTACACCCTTCGTAGTAATAAAAATTCCATGTTTTTTTTAACAACCGCCCCCATGGTAAAAAAGCCCCTTTTTGTAGCCTCCCTCCACCTACCCTGTGACCAATTATTTTTATTATTATTATTTACCCCCTTCAGCATTATTTATATTTATTTTATCCCTCCTCACCCCCCCCACACACCCTTTGGCATATACCCCCCCCCCCCCCACACACCCCCTTTGGCATATACCCCCCCCCCCCCACACACACACACACACACACACACGCACACGCACACAAACACTCACACTCATGCAGAGCACAGCCAAGTTGTGCTGGGGGAGGAACTAAGGGGCAGATGTATTAACCTGGAGAATGCATAAGGAAGTGATAAACCAGTGATATGTGCAAGGTGATAAACGCACCAGCCAATCAGTTCCAGTGTGTAAATGAACAGTTAGAAGCTGATTGGCTGGCGCGTTTATCACCTTGCACATATCACTGCTTTATCACTTCTTTATCCCTTCTCCAGGTTAATACATCTGCCCCTAAGTTCCCTTCCCTGCGCTGTGATCCCTGGTGCATGCACTCCAGAATGGTGGTCGCACAACATTCTGGGGCGCGATTCTGGCAGTGATGTCAGCGGTCAGAGACTACCACATCACTGCAGTGTGTCCAGGGAGCCAGGGAGATGCACAACAAATCCCCTAATCTACAAGCCAGGTAAACAGTGGGGCAGGGCGTCACGTGTGATGCGACCTGGCCAGGTAACGTACTCTTGTCTCTGGTCGAATCACATGTCAGTCAAGTGGTTAAAAAAAATCCATGTAATGTTTCATTTCTTGTTTGTTGCATCACAACTACAGAGACGCTAAACCATTTGCATTCATTCAGTATTTGGGACTTAACAACCTTTGATTAGGCTGCATAAAGCCATGGATTCATTATGTCTGCAAAATCATTGTATCAGAAATGTAAACAGTGCACTGATACGAAACATACATTTGTATAAGAAATAGAAGACTATGGGGTCTATTTACTAAGCCTTGAATGGAGATAAAGTCACTGGAGATAAAGTACCAGCCAATCGTCTCCTAACTGACATGTCACAGGCTGGGTTTGAAAAATTACAATTAGGGGCCGATTGGCTGCTACTTTATCTCCAGCAACTTTATCTCTATCCAGTAAATAGACCCTTATAGCAGATGTATGAGCAACAATTCTAATGCAAACATTCAGTCAGAGCAGACAAAGCAGTGTGTGCCAGGGTATGTGCACAAATAGAAAAGAAAGGTGATACCAAATGTATTTACATACTATTTGCCCTTTGTATCGAGGGTTTTTTTACGCATAAAAAATATATAGAGCACACACACACGTATAACAGCTGATAAATACAGCTCTTAGTTCAAGAACTATCCTGTATAGGTGACTGTTCTCTCTTATCTCACTGCTACTGCTATTGTGTCACTTAAGTAATGATACATTGCCTAAAGGGGGGTACACACACAGTGATTTTTACTTAATTTCTAAGCAATCTGACTAGATTGCTTAGAAATTAAGCACACATCACTCCGTGTAGCTATTGCCGGCTCTAGATTTAGCATACATGCATGCCAAATCTAAATAGATCCACTGGGTGAAATGAGCGTTCACCTCCCCCCCTCGCTCAGCACACATCGCGCTGAGGTAGGGGAGAGATGTGTGCTGAGCGTTCTCTGATTGCTCAGCACACATTTCCCCATGTGTACCCTCCTTAACATGCCTATTGTGCTTTCCTCCATGTGTTACTAAACTGTAATAGGGGATTTGTGTAATGCCAAGGAGAGGCTAAACGCTGCCACGACATACTGCGTCAGCTTGTCTAGCTCTTGTCCTCACAACCTGGTATTCCCTAGCTCTCTGGATCTTGAAATATTTTCAGGTTAACATTTAACTACCTAAACATCAATGGACCAAGTGTTTTGAGCAGCCAGGTTCCATGTATGTCTAGTTTACAAATGTTTGTGCCTATAGATTATTACAGATCAGAGACACTATGGGGGAGATGAATCAGACCTTCAAAAGAGGAGAAGTTGCCCATATAAACCAATACGCTTCTTACGATCTCTAGTACATTCTATAAAATGATAGTTAGAATCTAGATGCTTTGGGCAACTTCATCACCTATCACTGGCGTATCTATAATGGGTACAGTGTGTGCGGTGCACACAGGTCCCTGGGTCTAGAGGGGCCCCACACTGCACACACGGCACTCATTTCTTCTATATACTTACCTTCTGGTGTCCGTGCATGGGCCCCCTCCTCTCCCGTCACCATAGCCGGCAGCCGCAGCAGTGCTGTTAGTGCTCTGTCTGAGCGCTAGAAACTCTGGCACAGTGCCAGAGTCTACAGCGCATGTCTCTGAAAAAATGGCCGCCGCGCCATTTTTTCGGAGACTTGCGCATGCGCTGTAGACTTTGGCACTGCCAGAGTTTATAGTGCTCAGATAGAGCGCTAATAGCGCTGCTGCAGTGACGGGAGAGTAGGGGGCCCACACCCGGAGACTACACACGGGTCCCCTCCTCTCTAGATACGCCCCTGTCACCTATACTCTTTAGAAAGTTTGGTACATTTACCCCTATGTGCTCTCCTGTAGTAACCTTCTTTATATTCCAAGGCTCACCTTCTGCACGGTGTAATAAGCAAATAAACATCAGTAACAACCTTAATGTGGATTATAAGTCTTACTCTTATCACACACCTGGTAAATTTAGTAAATATGTAGGCATGCAGCACACCATGTGATTGCAGTGTTGTTATCCAACAGTATTTATTGTTTTTCTGTAAATAGATTTCAATATTCAAATGTATTTTTCAGTTCTTTCATGGGCATTTTGATACCACCATTGGTTCCAAGTTAGAAAGTGAGAGCTACAGAAAAATTGCTGAAATAATTGGATGCTCCACTGGGAACATTCTTTTTCTCACAGATGTTACTAAAGGTAAGCAATCACACACTCCCCTTAATCTTTCATAAATGACACGTGTTCTGTAGAATGATATGAAAAATATAACATGCCATGGTATCACAAAAAAACAAAAAAAACGAAGCAGAGAGAATGAACATACAGTATTATAGGCATGGTGTGTTTAAGTTTTGGGACCAAATTGCAAAATAAGCAGCAAAGGTGGAGGAATGAGGTAAAGCTGCAGGAGAGTTACGGAATCCTGCATCCTAATTCAGCTTTATACAGCCCTGAGTTGGGGCACCATCTGTCTGTTACACAGAAACGTTGTGAATCCTTATTACAAACTGATATTCTGCATTTGTGAACACAGAGGTTAATGTGCCTCTTTGCTGGAAAGTTGGTAATGTTTTGGGAGCCAACAAATGAAAAGTTTAGAAAACCCATGTGGAAAAATAGACCATATAAATATAAAAATCAAATTGCACCACACACACAGGGTTGTTAATATTGCCTTAAGCAGCCAATCAGCAATATCTTTTTGTGTGTTTATAACCGGTTACACCAGTTCTCAAACTGTGTGCCGTGGCACCCTGGGATGCTTCAAGACACTTGCAGGGGTGCCCTGGGTTGGTGGTCCAGGACCAATTAAAATTATTTATAGTCAATGTAATATGTAGCGCTGGTGGCTGCCAATCATAAAATATGTGGACAAACAGAAGCAAATCCTGTCCCTCACCACACAACTGAGCCTAAGGATGACATATAAACACAATTTACCTAATGTAATATTTCCTTCTAAATTTCTCAATAAGAATCTTTTGGCCTAGGGGTGCCGTGAAAAAAATTCTTATACTCTAGGGCGCTGCGATTCAAAAAAGTTTGAAAACCACTGGGATAGACCATGAAACAAGTGTGTGCTTTTTGTGTTACATTACACAGTGTTGGCAAATGAGATCCATTGTGTTCCATAGTGCTATTTCCACCATCACATTTCTTCATTCATGTACGTAAATTCATCCATTCAATCCAGTAAGAAAAGATAATGATAATATATTTGATGCAATCATAGCAAATGCTGAAATGTGAAGAAATCAGGATTTTTTTATTCTATGCTGAAGTTTTTTAAGAACCAGCATAACAGGCTTGTTTAATATATTTGTAAAACTCTACCTGTATACTAAAAAGGGAGGTGCACTATACAATAAAGCTGGGAGCCATCTCATGCTGCTCATGACATTGATGGGCTGGAGGACTGTTGTACAGTGGTTTCAGCCGCAACTGATATTAGTAGGTTGTGGCTCAGTCGGTCTTCCAGCTTCAGATTTGCTGTGTGGGGGTGTGCAGTATTATATGGGGGGAAATCAAAGTACATTGAAAGCATGTTCTTCCACACAAGGGGTTACCCCTCTGTCATAGACCATCAATGGTTGCATATCATCGATGGTTGATGGCCATACCTAGTATACTGTGCATGAACTTAAACTTAAAACACTTTCACTTTAACAATAATATCGATAATAAAAGTACAAACAAACAAAAAATATACATTTACAGATGTATCAGTGAAAATCGATAAGTGTTGATGATCAGGACATCAAACATTCAGTAATACAATAGGAGCAGGTGATGTAGAATTTGTTATTGGCTGCCTAATTGTGGGATATGGCAGATTCTAAATAGACATGTCAGTATCTACTTGTCTTTTGTACTTCTCGGGCATAACTGCTCACTGTCATATGAAGATACCAGGAAAAAGGACAATGTAATTGGTAGTGAACGGGTTAAAGTACTTACATTTATTTCTGACCATACCTGAAGGAATTTCATTCAGCTGGTTCTTTGTGCTAAGAGCCAACATTCCTGACACAGGTTCCATACCCTGTATGATTTAGAAGTCATACTTTGTTAGTGGCTCTACTAGTCCTCTTGTTCATTAAATTTATCTTCAACTCTGGCCCAACCTCTTGAAGGGTTAATGGTCCCGTTCCCTGCTGACAGGACACTAGCTCCTGCGGGAATTATTCGCAAGCCCCACCACGGCGAGCGCACATTCCCACAGCATGCCGCCACCCCTAACAGAGCCAGAAGAAAGAAGAGTGGTGAGTACTAAGCTGGCGTCCTGGTTAGTGGGTCGCCAGCCATTGTGGCGGCATAAGGGTGCAGAGACACACGGCTTCTAACCGGGGCGGATTGCTTCTCCAGATTCAGTACACAGCTGCGTCTCAGTACACTGTACACAGTACCCACACTGGCAAACACAGCCTTAAAATGGATTTGCTTCATTTTAAGCACAAAATTTACCTCAGCCAGTATAAAAAAAGCAGGAAGACCGCGCGCCATTGAAGGGGCGGGGCTTCACTATGAGAGGATCCAGCAGCTCACCAGCACCATTTTCCCTCTGCAGTGGACACAGGCGCTGACTGACAGGGACGCGCAGCTCCTCCGGTGTGACTCCAGATTACCTCAGCGGTACCAGAGGGTCATAGCAGGTTGGGGAGCGATATTAGTGTACTAAGTCCACAATCTGGGTACTTAGTCTGCGACCCGGCTAAGTTTGGCATTAGTGATAAGGGCACTATGGGCTGGCTCCAAAATACTCTCTCTCTCCCTGGAAGGGCTCGTTGTGGGTTAATTGTGCTTTTAACCTTTCCTGTATGTGTGTGCTGTCACATTTACAATATGTCAGGCAAAGAGTGCGTTTCGTGTATGGCGGAGTGTTACTCTTCCCCAGGGAGCTCACTACTATGTACTCAGTGTAGTGCACCTTCTCAGGCTAGCGGGGCTGAACCAGCGTGGCTGGATTCCATTAAAGGTAGGATTTCCAATATATCTAATAAATTGTCCCACAATGAAAAAAAGACGCAATACTTAAGACAGTCTGTGGATGAGATTATGAATAGAGACTCAGTCCCCAAACAAGCATCTCAGTCCCCTCCCATTTGTCCACAGAATCGATCTCTGGCACATATTCTGTAGTCCGAATCTGCCGCAAAGGGGTCAGACTTGGAGGAGGGGGAGGTGGATTCAGAAGGGGTGGGGACGGACGCTGCTCTGTGGCAGGGAATAGAGGCTCTTATAGAAGCTATCAGAGACGTTCTGCAGATTCCTAATAAAGTGGCAGAGGAGTGTGTGGAATCTTACTTTAATGTACTGAAGAAATCCTCAGTCACTTTTCCTGTGTCAAAGGAATTGAATACCCTGTTTGAAGAATTGTGGGTTAATCTTGGTAAGACATTTCAAATCCCTAAAAGGTTGCTCTCATCTTTTCCTCCGGAGGATAGGAAAAAATGGGAAAATCCACCGATAGTGGATGCATCAGTGTCCAGGTTGTCACGGAAAATAGTATTACCTGTCCCTGGTGCAGCCTCCCTGAAAGGCATGGCTGATCGTAAAATTGAGACTTGTACACAGCTGCTGTGGTGGCCCAAAGACCCACTATAGCCTGTGCGTGGATTACTAAGGCCCTCATTCCGAGTTGTTCGCTCGCTAGCTGCTTTTAGCAGCAGTGCAAACGCTAGGCTGCCTCCCTCTGGGAGTGTATCTTAGCTTAGCAGAATTGCTAACGAAAGGTTAGCAGTTCTGCTATTAAATATTTCCCTGCAGTTTCTGAGTAGCTACAGACCTACTCCTAGAGTGCATTCACTGCAGACTGTTTGGTTCCTGGTTTGTCGTCACAAACACGCCCTGCGTTCGGCCAGCCACTCCCCCGTTTCCCCAGGCACGCCTGCGTTTTTAACCGTCACGCCTGCGTTTTTTTAGCACACTCCCAGAAAAGGCTCAGTTACCACCCAGAAACACCCACTTCCTGTCAATCACTCACCGATCAGCAGAGCGACTGAAAAGCGTCGCTCGGCCCTGTGTAAAATTACATAGTTTTGTGTGAAATTACTTAGCGCGTGCGCCCTGCGGCCCATACGCATACGCATAACTGCCGGTTTTAAGCCTGATTGCTATTCTGCTAAAAACGGCAGCGAGCGAACAACTCGAAATGACTACCTAAAGCCGTTGCTAGGTGGTCAGGTAACCTAATTGAGGGGTTGGATTCCTTACCTAGGGGTAAGATTGTTTTACTCCTGCAACATATACAGGACTCTGCGAACTTTATGGTGGAAGCCATAAATTAAGTGGGTATGCTTAATGCATGCGCCACGGCTATGTCAGTGTCAGCACGCAGGGGCTTATGGTTACAACAGTGGACTGCGGACACAGACTCCAGGAAAGGCGTGGCAGGCCTACCCTTCACAGACGAGGCCTTATTTGGAGACGAACTAGACAAATTGATCTCCAAAGCTACTGTGGGTAAGTCCACATATCTTCCTTCTGCAGCTCCCCCAACAAGGAAGACCTATTCAAGACCTACTCTACAGTCCTTTTGGACTGCCCAGTTTAAGGGCAAAGCCAGAGAATCTTCTACAGCTAACAGTGGCGTAGAGGTAAACCACGTAGACCAGCAACTGCCGGTTCTCAGTAACAGAGCTCCAGCTCTGCTTCCTCAAAGCCTTCAGCATGACGGTGGACCGCAATGCCTGGAAGGCTGGCAGGTGGGAGCCCGACTAAAACATTTCAGTCACATCTGGACAACATCATGCCAGGATCCCTGGGTCATAGATCTCATTTCCCAGGGTTACAGACTGGAGTTTCAGGAGCTCCCACCTCACAGAGTCTTCAAATCAGGCTTACCAGTTTCACAGGAGGCAAGTATAACCTTACAGGATGCTATTCAAAAACTGATACAAATGCAGGTAATTGTTACACCTAATCTCCAAAACAAGGGATATTATTCCAACTTATTTGTGGTACCGAAACCAGATGGTTCGGTAAGGTCGAATCTGAATCTCAAATCATTAAACCCGTACTTACGGGTGTTCAAATTCAAGATGGAGTCTCTGAGAGCAGTGATCTCAGGTTTGGAGGAAGGGGAATTCCTAGTGTCTCTGGACATCAAGGATGCGTACCTTCACATTCCGATCTGGCCGCCTCATCAGGCTTATCTACAGTTTGCACTACAGGACTGTCACTACCAGCACAAGGCCCTACCCTTTGGTCTTTCTACGGCACCGAGGGTGTTCACCAGGGTGATGGCAGAGATGATGTTTCTGCATTGCCGGCTGTGAGTGAACATTATTCCATACCTGGATGATCTTTTGATAAAGGCTCCGTCCAGGGAGTAGTTGTTGCACAGCATTGGCCTCACAACCAGACTACTCCCGGATCACAGCTAGATTCTAAATCTTCCGAAGTCTCACTTAGAGCCAACTTGGAGGCTCCCATTTCTGGGAATGATACTGGACACACAGTCGCAGAAAGTTTTTATTCCGATGGAATAAGCATTGGTAATCCAGTCGATGGTCCGGGATGTCCTGAAGCCAACCCGGATATCGGTGCACCTGTGCATTCGCCTTCTGGGGAAAATGGTGGCCTCTTACGAGGCTCTTCAGTACGGGAGGTTTCATGCACGACCCTTCCAACTCGATCTGTTGGACAAATGGTCCAAATCGCATCTTCACATGCACCAGAGGATCCGTCTGTCGCCAAAGGCCAGGATCTCCCTTCTGTGGTGGCTACACACTTCTCATCTGCTCGAAGAATGACGGTTCGGGATTCAAAATTGGATTCTGCTAACCACGGACGCAAGCCTCAGCGGTTGGGGAGCAGTCACCCAGGGGGTGCAGTTTCAAGAAAGATGGTCAAGTCAGGAAGTCGTCCTTCCAATCAACATTCTGGAACTCAGGGCCATATACAATGCCCTTCTGCAGGCCTCATATCTTCTTCATGATCGGGCCATTCAGGTCCAGTCGGACAATGTGACGGCAGACTTCTTCAGCATACACGACCTGCACCCGGGCGAGTGGGGCCTTCACCCGGAAGTATTTAGGTGCTTGACAAGTCGATGGGGATATCCACAGATTGACATGATGGCCTCTCGTCTCAACAAGAAGCTCAGGCGGTATTGTTTCAGGTCGAGAGACCCACAGGCAGTGGCGGTGGAACACTCTGACGACTCCATGGGTCTATCAGACGGTGTACGTGTTTCCTTCACTTCCTCTAATCCCAAGGATGCTGAAAAGAATAAAAAGGGAAAAGGTTCAGGCATTTCTCATTGCTCCGGACTGGCCAAGAAGGTCCTGGTACGCGGACCTCCTGGAGATGCGCCTCGAAGATCCGTGGCCTCTACCTCTTCGCGAGGATCTTCTGCAACAGGGCCCGTTCGTCTGTCAAGACTTACCACGGCTACGTTTGACGGCATGGAAGTTGAACGACTGAGTTATCCCGATTATGATCCAAGTCTGGAAGGGGGTAACGTCTAAATATTACCACCAGATTTGGAAGAAATACTTCTCTTGGTGTGAGAACAGAAAATATACTGCAGTGGAATTTCTGTTCAGGCCCACTCGACTCGGTCCATGGGTTCTTCTTGGGCGGCTGCCCGGGGTGTCTCGGCTTTACAGCTCTGTCAAGCAGCTACTTTGTCAGGTTCGAACACGTTTGCTAAGTTTTACAAGTTTGATACCTTGGCCTCTGAAGACCTTAATTTTGGTCAATCAGTTCTGCAGGAACCTCAGCACTCTCCCACCCGGTTTGGGCGCTTTGGTACTTCCCCATGGTACTAAATGGAACCCCAGTATCCTCTAGGATGTAAGAGAAAATAGGATTTTAATTACCTACTGGTAAATCCTTTTCTCGTAGTCCGTAGAGGATACTGGGTGCTCGCCCGGTGCTTCGTGCACTGTTACTTGGTTAAGTATTGTTGTTTGGTTCAGTTGTTGCTGTTCCTGTTTCAAGTTTGGTTGGCATGGCTTTCCTCTTGTTATTATTATTATTATTACATTTTATTTATAGGGCGCCACAAGTGTTTCGCAGCGCCGTACAAAGGACAGTACAGGGAGACAAAACTTAGCATAACAGTAAATAAATAACAAAAATGGAGTGCAGGTAACAAAGAGCAACACAGTTCTCAAAACATAATACAGCTTAGATGTAAGTAGCGAAGGAGTAATCATTGTACTACTTGGGGCTGGCGGCCATAGATAGAGATGAGCCTTTACCAGCAGGAGAGAAAGCAGGTAAAGATGGTCGCTGAGTGAAATGTGTCAAGAAGAGGGTTTAGACAAGAGGAAAGAGGGTCCTGCTCTGAAGAGCTAACAATCTAGTGGGGAGGGGCAACAGACAGATGACATGAGGTACAAGCAAGCAGGTAGAAGCCTGATGGTGGTATGCGAGCAAAGCAGAGATGTCCAAGGCATGGGGCAGGGGGATGGAGGAGCAGCCTAAGGACTAGGTTATTTATTGGAGGGGTACGCTTTGATAAATAGGTGGGTTTTCAATGCCCGTTTGAAGCTTTGCAAGGTCGGGGAGAGTCTAATGGAGCGGGGGAGCGCATTCCACTGAAGGGGTGCAGCACGGGTAAAATCCTGTACTCGTGCATGGGAAGCAGTGACCAAGGCAGAGGAGAGGCGACGGTCATCAGCCGACCGTAGTGGGCAGGAGGGAGTATGAAGGGAGAGGAGGTTGGAGATGTAGGGAGCAGTGGAATTAGAGATGGCCTTGTATGTGAGGGTGAGGAGTTTGAAGAGGATTCTGTAGGGGAATGGGAGCCAGTGTAGATTTTGTTGAAGGGGAGTGGCAGAAGTGGAGCGGCGGGAGAGGAAGATGAGCCTAGCTGCAGAGTTGAGGACAGATTGGAGGGGAGCAATGTGGGAGCAAGTGAGGCCAGTGAGGAGCACATTGCAGTAGTCAAGTCGTGAGATGACCAGTGAGTGGATGATAAGTTTAGTTGCACTCTGGGAGAGAAATGGCCTGATGCGAGCAATGTTGCGTAGCTGGAACCGACATGATTGCGCCAGAGCTTGGATGTAGGGTGCAAAGGAGAGGGAGGAGTCAAGAGTGACGCCCAGGCAGCGGAGTTGGGGAACGGGGGAGATGATAGTGTTGTCAACAGTGATAGAGATATTTGTAGGGGGTGTTGCTCTGGCTGGGGGAAAGATAATAAGTTCAGTTTTATCCATGTTGAGCTTCAGAGAGCGCTCAGACATCCAGGAGGAGATGGCAGAGAGGCAGCTGGAGACCTGAGAGAGGACAGAGGGGGACAGATCAGGAGAGGAGAGGTAGAGTTGTGTGTCATCAGCATAGAGGTGGTATTGAAGGCCAAATGAGTTAATGAGTGCACCCAGGGAAGAGGTGTAGAGGGAGAACAGTAGGGGGCCTAGGACAGAACCCTGAGGGACACCAACAGGAAGGATAGAAGGGTGTGAGGTGGTTCCGGAGGCAGACACAGAGAAGGAGCGGTTAGTGAGGTATGAGGTAAACCAGTCAAGGACGGTGCTAGAGAGGCCAACATTTTGGAGTGTGCGGAGGAGGAGAGGGTGATCCACGGTGTCAAAGGCAGCAGAGAGGTCCAGAAGGATGAGCAAAGAGAAGTGGCCCTTGGATTTGGCCGAAAGCAGGTCACTGGTGACTTTCACCAGGGCAGTCTCGGTGGAGTGGAGTGGGCGAAAGCCAGATTGTAGTGGATCAAGGATGGAGTGGTCAGAGAGGTAGCTTGTGAGACGGCTGTAGACGAGTCGTTCAAGTAGTTTGGAGGCGAAAGGGAGACGAGAGATGGGGCGGTAGCTAGTGAGTGATGAAGGGTCGAGGTTGGCTTTTTTGAGAATAGGGGACACCAGAGCATGTTTGAATGGTGAGGGAAAGATGCCAGTAGAGAGCGATAGGTTAAAGAGGTGAGCAAGGTGGGAGCAGGCAGTGGGGGGGAGGGAGCGGAGAAGACGGGAGGGGAGGGGGTCCAAGTGGCAGGTTGTGGGGGGAGAGGATAAAATGAGGGAGTGGACTTCCTTGTCTGAGGTGGGACGGAAGCAGGACAGGGTGGGATAGATGGACGGGAGGGATGGTGGCAGCAGGGGGGTGACGGGAGGAGATGTAATTTTGAATATCCTCAATTTTGGAGATGAAGAAGGAGGCAAAGTCAGTGGGAGTGAGGGAAGAGGGGAGGGGAGGGGAGGAGGAGGGGGGCGAAGGAGAGTGTTGAAAGTTTCAAAGAGTCGGCGTGGACTGGAGGACTGAGAAGAGATGAGTGTTTGGAAAAAGGATTGCTTGGCGAGAGAAAGAGCAGAGCTATAGGAAGAGAGGATAAACTTGAAATGGAGAAAGTCCGCCAGAGAGTGGGATCTCCTCCAGGAGCGTTCTGCAGACCGTGAACATTTTTGTAGGAATCGTGTGAGTTTGGTGTGCCAGGGTTGGGGTTTGAAGCGGCGGAGGGGGACAGATGAGAGGGGGGCCACAGAGTCAAGAGCAGCAGTAAGGGAAGAGTTATAGAAGGAGGCTGCCTGGTTGGGACAAGTCATAGTGGAAAGAGGAGAGAGGAAGGTCTCGAGGGAGGACATGATAGCGGGGTTGAGGGACCCGAGATTGCGTCTGGTGATGGTGGGTCTGGGTGTGGAGCAGAGAGGGGAAGATGAGAGGGTGAAAGAAAGGAGATGGTGGTCAGAGAGAGGTGTGCTGGTTCGGAATCTCACCACTATCCCTGTCTATCCTTCTCTCAAAGTATGTCCGTCTCCTCGGGCACAGTTTCCTAGACTGAGTCTGGTAGGAGGGGCTAAGAGGGAGGCGCCAGCAATCATGCATGCCCTAGCAGTATTTGCTATATATATTTATCAAGGGATCTAGGCATGCACTCTCTAATGGTTAGCCAAGCCTCTGTGGTGGCTGGACACTACCCCTCTGGATACTGGCCACACCCCTTAACATGGGCCCCTAAGACTGCATTCCCCCAGTGAGCCCTTCATGTCCCAGTCCGACATGGGTAATATATGAAGGATTAACGCTCATATTTTTGGCTACACATATAGGTTTAAGAGAACATATCTTGGTCATTCCACGAAATATAGGACACAATACATGAAAATTAAAGGTCACATAATCGCTAACATTTTAGGATATTTATGCTGCTAAAAGATCGTAGTATATTGTGTGATCTTTGAAAATAGATATATTTATCGCGTATCTACTTCCTCTATGTGTAAACACTGAACATATATGGAAGTAGTTGAAGTGGATGCAAAAACAGCGCATTTCCATGTATGTTATAAACGGATTTTCATTTGACCATCATCACCAGATGAGATATTTTATACATCTTCACAGTTAATCAGGAAGAGAAACAGGCCTACATTGATTAAATCACGTGGATTCTACAGGTTTGAGTAATATGTATCAGAGCCCTTTGACTGGGGACAGAAATGTAACGCGAGTCACATTTGTATGTAATATAAGTCACATGTCAAAATTGAGTTTAAGTATAGTTTGGTTAAAATTCAGTTTTTGTTTGTGTGTCAGTCATAAGTTTAGTAACATAGTATCTGAGGTTGAAAAAAGACAATTGTCCATCGAGTTCAACCTATTTGTGGTCTCCTATGCATGATGATTTGACTAAAATTTCTGACTGATGCTGCTGTCAGCCGTTGCATTTTATCCCTATTTATAGTAACTATAATGCATGACTATGCACCATACCCCGTGATATCCTTATCCATTAGGAATTTATCTAACCCATTCTTAAAGGTGTTGACAGATTCCGCCGTTACAACTCCCTCGGGCAGGGAATTCCAAACACGTATTGTCCTTACCGTGAAAAAGCCTTTACGCCGTATTGTGCGGAATCTCCTCTCCTCTAACCTGAGCGAGTGTCCACGAGTCCTCTGTGTTGATCTAACCAAAAACAGGTCCCGCGCAAGCTCTGTGTATTGTCCCCTTATATATTTGTAGATGTTGATCATATCCCCTCTTAGTCTCCGCTTTTCCAATGTAAACATGCCTAGTCTTTCAAGCCTTTCCTTGTATTCCATCGTCTCCATGCCCTTAATTAGTTTGGTCGCCCTCCTCTGTACCTTTTCAAGCTCCAGGATATCCTTTTTGTAGTACGGTGCCCAGAATTGTACACAGTATTCAAGGTGTGGCCTCACTAGTGATTTATATAACGGGAGTATAATACTCTTGTCCCTAGCATCAATACCCCGTTTTATGCATGCTAATATCTTATTAGCCTTCTTTGCTGCAGTCCTACTTTGGGTACTACTGCTTAGCTTGCTATCTATGAGGACACTTAAGTCCTTTTCCAGTACAGAATCCCCTAATTTTACCCCATTTAGTAGGTAGGTGTAATTTTTGTTCTTGTTACCACAGTGCATTACCTTACACTTGTACACTTTAGGATCTTCTAATTGTATAATATAACAATTATATTGTAAAAATAATTAGTCCGGACCTCAGTTCCTATGTCCATTCTGTTGTAACATGAGTCACACATATAAAAACTAAAATCTTAACTACTAAGAGTGTACAATTTTTTGTTGTTGCTTTGTAAGCATTAATTATGGCTACATACCCCATATATTATTGTCATTTTTAAAATGTTGAATTTCTGCTTCATTTTTGTGTGGGGGGCATTTAACCACTTAACTGATTATTTTTTCCCCCAAGAACCGCTCAGAAATTGTCAGGTTTTTTTATGAGTCAATTAGGTGAAGAACATGAATTTAACCTTATCCAAAATGATTTTAGTTAAAAAAAAAAAAAAAAAATAATAATAACATTTTTATGAAAATCAGTTTTTTACATTTTTTCTCAAAAATCGTAACATCGGTCGGGAAGATCGGTAATATTGTGACATTACTTTTTACACACCAGACCACTTCACAGCCATTCTTTCAAAACAAAAAAATTATATATATTTTTTCGCTATATCGTTATATTATTTAATTATAGTATACATTCCTAAGCGCGATGTCTTATAGATCCACACCAGACAGCTGCCAGGTACACAGAGGGGTCTTGAAGGGGTTAGTTTATACTTTCCCAGCGGTACCTATTGCCTGCAGCCACTGGGTAGGGTGTCCTGTCATACTCAGAGCCGGCCTTAGGCATAGGCAAACTAGGCAAATGCCTAGGGCATTTGGTATGCTTAGGGGCACCAGCAGCTTCTGCTGATTAAAATGATATGCGGCATGCCTATATTTTGTGTGCGACTGTGGCTGTATCTGCATACGAAATGCTACGTTGCGTGTATTCCTGGAAATAACTAATGAAGCATTTCGTATATGCAGATACAGCCGCAGTCGCACACAGAATATAGGCATGCCGCATATCATTTTAATCAGTAGAAGCTGCTTGTGCATTCTAGCCATATAGTAATGCAAATAAGATGCATTTTCATAAACAAAATGCGCCCGAAGTTAGTAGAGCTGCCAGCTGACTCATGCCAGGCATCTCTTGAAGAACTAGCGGCGGTGCTAGGGGGCACCAGCCAAATTCTTGCCTAGGGCATCATATTGGTTAGGGCCGGCTCTGGTCATACTGACCGATCAGCAGTGATCGACAGCACGGCAAACACTGGGCGAGGGTGCAGGGAGGCTGAGGGACCTTCTGGTCCCTCTGACAGCAGCAACGGAGGGAAGTTTCCCTTCCCTACCACTGATAACACAGGTTATCTGACTGGTCACATCCTCTGCGACCAGGTCAGATAAAGCACTTGCTGGTGTGGTCGCATCTGATGCGACCATGCCAGGCAAGTGGTTAAACCTTTAAAATTAACTTGAAATGTAACATGAGTCACATGGAATGACCCATCTTCATAATATGAATATTACATCAGCTGGTCATTTATGATCATAAAATAATTTTGGACTAATTGAAGTATATACAAGTACATAAATTCAGATTAAATCCCCAGTTTTACATGCATTTATGATTCCACATTATGCATAGAAAATGCTCCTAACTTTAGTTTACTAGCAGATTCACTTACGTGAATAAATTATATTTGGAGTTATAAGACTACCTATTATGTATGGGTTTCTGGACTAATGTTTTGTATATTTCAAATGGAGTAAAGTCCAATTAATTATTGTGCTGTTACAGGTTGAGTATCCCATATCCAAATATTCCGAAATACGGAATATTCCGAAATACGGACTTTTTTGAGTGAGAGTGAGATAGTGAAACCTTTGTTTTTTGATGGCTCAATGTACACAAACTTTGTTTAATACACAAAGTTATTAAAAATATGGTATTAAATGACCTTCAGGCTGTGTGTATAAGGTGTATATGAAACATAAATGAATTGTGTGAATGTAGACATACTTTGTTTAATGCACAAAGTTATAAAAAATATTGGCTAAAATGACCTTCAGGCTGTGTGTATAAAATGTATATGAAACTTAAATGCATTCTGTGCTTAGATTTAGGTCCCATCACCATGATATCTCATTATGGTATGCAATTATTCCAAAATACGGAAAAATCTGATATCCAAAATACCTCTGGTCCAAAGCATTTTGGATAAGGGATACTCAACCTGTATACTTATTTAATGTAATACATAGCCATCCTATCAGATCCATAGTAATCTATGTGATGTCTACACACTGATTTTAACCAAAATGAATAACGGTTATATTTTATTTGTTGTGCACCAAAACATAGATTTCTTCCTTCTTTCTTTTTAACAAAAGTATTTTTATTGAGAAAGAAGTTTTCATATTACAGGTATTCCAAGCCGTTGTGTGTGTGTGTGTGTGTGTGTGTGTGTGTGTGTGTGTGTGTGTGTGTGTGTATATATATATATATATATATATATATATCATACAAAATGACAACCGTTCCGTAATGTAGTTAAAAGACATAGGGCCTAATTCAGACCCGATTGCTGCAACGGCAGCAATCGCAGCCTTAAGCCCTTTTGGTTGTGCGCACGCGCAGTGGCCTCGTTGCGCGTGCGCACACAGTGAGATGCAAAAGCATCTCACTGCTGTGATTGCCTCTGCCTGATTGACAGGCAGAGGCGGTGGCGGGTTCAGGAGGGTGCGTGCCAACGGCGTTGGAATGCCGTTGGGGGGTTGGCGGTACGGACAATGCAGACATATCCGGACCATTGTTGGGGCGGGCCACGGTGTCTGCGTGATGTCACACGGAGCGGCTGTGGGCCAGAACATGGCGGGTAGCCACCTGCCAGCGCAGCTAGCTACTTGGTGGGTGTGAAAGCATCGATGCCGTGCAATGCTTTTGCATTTGTGCTGGGAGGAAGGGGGGTAGGGCCTGACATGTGAGGCGGACTAGCCCTATGCTGGGAGTCCCTGCGCATGTCAGAGAATCTAATTGTAGATGTGCTAAAATTAGCACATCTACGATCAGGTCTGAATCACCCCCGTAGTTTTGGAAGGGAAAGGAAAGAAGAAAGAAACAATATAAAAAGAGGGCAAAACACAGATTTCTTTTTACAGAAGTCCGAGACTACGCTGTGTGAAAACATGCATGATATACTCCGCAAACAGGCATTACGCTCTGCATTAGCTCCCTAGTCTGTAATATAGGAGAAATTACATTTTACAAGAATAAAAACTGTGCTATAGGTAAACATTGTAGCTTTGCTTCTAATACTATGTTACCCACGTGGTATTGTTATATATTTCTTAATCCCTTGAAATGGTAAACTTTTTTTCTTAAATTTTTTAAAACTATGTGTCCTGATGCAGAAAGATGTTTACAGATGAAACAGTAGGTCAGGATGGAGCTTCAGTTTGCTTGGTACTCTCCAAGACTTTATTTTTACCTTCAAAATATTTTTATATGTCTATAACTCTGTGTGTGGACGTGAGTTAAATGTACTTTTACCTAAACACATGATTAAAAAGGGGGTTGGTATATTTTGTCAACATTCATAACGTTGACATGAGAATCACGACATGGTTGTGATGTTGACACACTTGTCATGTTAACATTTTCATGTCGACATTCATGAAATGCAACATGATTAGAATGTCAAGAAAATGTTCCCGGTGGTCTAGTGGTGACTTACCTGGTACGGCGTCTTCAGTGGTGCCTGCAGGGTCTGACTGTGACGTCCTGATTCCTGATGACTTCCAGCAGATCCTGCGGAGCTTCCAGCGGTGAGTATACCTGTCCCTTATCCTCCCCTTACGTATACTAGTGCTAACAACGCAATCCCAACCCCTCATAACACTTTTGCTCTGCTGCAACCTAAATCTAACCCTCCAGTTCCTGCAGAATGTCTACCTTAACTTGCCAACATTCTGCAGATGCCGACTTGTTCAATGTAGCTATTTCAACAATGTCAACATCCTGTCAACATAATGCTGACATCATAACTGTTGACATTGTGACTGCATTCTTTGAAAAGAGGCTTCAATCCGCTTGTTAGTACACAGAATGCAGAAGTGGCTATCTAAAGGCTCATAACCACTGTCATGTTTTCAGCTGTGTTTTATAAGTGTTTTTAATGTTTAAAAACTGCATGTAAACCAGTGTGACGCAAACCCCCCCCCACAAAAAACAATTGTCTTTAGTGTTACCATACTCATTGCATTGTTTTGCATTTGAGTAGTATGTTTCGGAACAGTACTTCAACACATTTTATGTGTTTTTCACATTTAAACATATTAATATGTAAAATATTGCTAGCAAAGATATATAGTTATGCTTGAAAGTCTTTGCAGTGTGTATAAATGAGTTACTGGAATAATTCAAGAAGAATCCACTAGGTGTCAGAATTGTTCCATAATAATGTTTTGTATCTTGCAATGACCCTGGTTAGTCTACTGGGGTACCTGTCATACTGACTCTTCCTACTTACATTAAGCAGCACAGTTTAAGGAAGTATGGGGCAGATGTATTATCCTGGAGAAGGCATAAGGAAGTGATAGACCAGTGATATGTGCAAGGTGTTAAAGGCACCAGCCAATCAGCTTCAATATGTAAATTAACAGTTAGGATCTGATTGGCTGGTGCCTTTATCACCTTACACATATCACTGGTTTATCACTTCCTTATGCCTTGTCCAGCTTAATACATCTGCCCCAATGTGTATTGGTGTGTACCTGCTTTTTGCCCTATTACTTCACTTCTGTCCGGACAAGCTAAATAGGTGGCCTTTATAGTATCAAGCAGGTTAGTTTTGGGAACCTTTTGAGATGTTTTAAAAGCTTATCAAGGGTCTTCTTCCAAATACATTTCCTGCAAGGAGTTATGGGTTATCCACTGACTTAGCTGACTTTAAATGGTTTCCTTGCCTTGTTCAAGACAGTACAGCAGCTGCCTCTTGAGCAGGTGTTGGCATACTATGCTCTTTCTCTGGGATCATCTCAAATCCAGATGTGGTAATTCCTCTTTACCACAATAGTGACCACCATCTACAACCCCATAGTGGACCCCCTATTCAACCCGAAGAAGAAAAACAAATTCAAAAGCAGAGTCTATTCCTCATCTAAGGGGTTAAATGCGCCCTGTGAATTCGTGCAGTTATGTTTGGCTATATGCCACACTAAGGGGAGCTCCGGACTCGCTGATTTTTGTTCATGGTCCGCAGCGGTCCTGACCTGCAAATCAGTCGTCCGACCTTGGCATAGGTGTGAAAGACTAATTAAACCATCTAAGTTGCTGGTTCCCTCTAAAGGTTCCCACAAAAATCTGAGTCCGGTGTGAGATTGGTCTGCGAGGGCACTAAATGAATCGACCCCTTTATCTTTTACACCTTAGTGATATTTACTTCCACAGACACTGGTTCAGGATAATGGAATGGGTTAGAGTATATCACAACCAGGCGCCGAAGCTGCTGACTAAGTGCAATTCTCAGAAGTTTCACCTTACTTCCCAAACAACAATGCAATACAAAAAAAGTAAATGTACACATAAATCAAGCGCTAAAAAACAATACTTCCCTTATTGTGGGATAGTTGTGAACCAATGTTACTCCTCTTGAGTGAATGATATTCTCAAATAGATTCACCAGATGAATGCAGAAACATGGAACAAAGAATAAAAACAAATATGGTGTAGTATGCCAACCACAGAAGTGTGGGACTTTATATCATTGTGTGGTTGACATACTACACCATATTTGTTTTTATTCTTTGTTCCATGTTTCTGCATTCATCTGGTGAATCTATTTAAGAATATCATTCACTCAAGAGGAGTAACATTGGTTCACAACTATCCCACAATAAGGGAAGTATTGTTTTTTAGCGCTTGATTTATGTGTACATTTTCTTTTTTTGTATTGCACTGGTTCAGGATACTTCAGGGAATAAGGTTGCTTCTCTATTTTTTCACTACTCAAAAGAAGATTTTTTGAAGTAAGATGTTTGTCACAAAAAAAAAAAAAAGTACAAATATTGCATCATCCACAGACTGCAGCAAAAAAAGTAGAAACGGAGTCTTACTTCTATCATCAACAATAGAAAAAAATAAACGTTACTCTGTTAGGTAGCAAAAATGTTATCAGAAATGTTTGAATTCCGAGGAATATGCACAGGTTTGGGACTTACCTCCCATCTGTTGGTGTGACGTGTATAATCAGCCATTACGCATCTGTCCAATCCAATTGCCGGTGTGTTATTTAAAATACCCTGTAGTGCAGGGTGTTTCCTGTTCCTGCAGCCCAGGGGATGTTGTTCAATTTGCGTTGCTGAAAATAGGGAGCAGTGAATTCTAGTGAACCCCCAGATGAAGTCTGATTTTTCCTAAAAACTTTATTTTTAGGAAAAATCACTGGGACCTGCTCTGGGACCACCAGGTACCAGAAAGTTCTGTGTAACACGAACACTTCCCTGATACACACTACCGGTCATAAGTTTTGCAGCCCAGATTTTTGGAGCTTAAGTATTTACAGTACGCATGTCTCAATGTACTTTGAAATTACAGCATAGAAAGAATAAACAATTGGAATCAAGAAAAAAAAATTTTAATTTTGGTTTAACAAAACCTAATTTACATTTTAAAGTCAATGTAGCCACCTTTTACAGATATAACTTAAGAATGCACACAATAGAAATCAAATATTGCTTGGGAAGTTCTTCCCAGCACTGTTACAGAAGTTCCCACAAATGTGTTGCATTCATAGGTTTCTTTGCTTTCACCTTACTGTCCAGTCCATCCCAAACCAGCTTGATGGGATTTAAGTTTGAGACTGCTGGCCATTAAATGATTTGAAGGTTATTATCTTTCCTCAAAGATACAGTAATTCTGACATAGCATGGAGGTATGTTTTGGTTTATTATCATTTCATCATGCCTCCACCTCTGTTTGACAGGGGTTAGGTTCAATTTGCCAGTATTTAGGATGCCGGCGGCCAGAAAACCGACTGCTGCATTCCTACGATCGGAATCCCAACAGGGGAAGGTAAGTATATTTACCTTTAAACCCCCCCCTCCACTGGCCCTCTAAACCAAACCCTCCCCTCTCCGCAGACTAACCCTAACCCTCCCTGCTGGTGCCTAATCCTACCCCACCCTTCCCCCTTTGGAGCCTAACCCTAAATCTCCTCCTGCAGCCCACACCTAACCAGCCCCCATCCGCGGCTTACCTTTCCAGCGGGCTGGTGGTTGCTTGTTCGTCATCCTGGCTGTTAGGATTCCGGCATTGGGATGGTTTCCCTATTTTGTGTTAACCTGAAAAATCCAAAGTACCATAGCTCTGTGACTGCCTACTCATTGCACTACAGACAGCTGGGATCTAGTTGCATGGTCAACAGTGACCATGTCAACACCACAGTGTTGACACTAGCATGTCAACATGTCTATATCCTCAGAATAAAATGTTGCCATGTGAAATGTCAAAATTGTGAGGATGCTAACTGTTAGGGTTAAGCACTAGGGGGGAGAGTTAGTGTTACAGATTAGAGATTAGGGGAAAAATACTGTAGTTCATCACCTCTGCATCGAATGTACTGCACATGTCCCCACCGGAACCCGCAAGCTACCACTGGAGACGCTGCTGCCACCAGGACCAGGTAATTTGACATTTTATCATGTAGACATGATGAATGTCAACATGGTTACTGGCTACATGCTAAGTATGTTGACATTGCAGCCATGTCGACATAATAAATGTCGGCCTAACATAGCACCCCTGAAGCTCCTCTCACATAGTCATTGGTCTGACAGGAGCTGATGCAGACATCCCTGATCCTGCCCCTATGTACTGTATGAACCCACAGTTATGCCAAGCTGTCCTTCACACTGCCTGCAGCTAATGTGGCAGCTGGGTGTAGTGCCTTAAGAGACCATGGTGAACTTAGTATAAACACCTCTTGTTATTTAATATGTTATTCAGATCAGTTATACAAAGTCTTTGATATATAATGAGATTCAAATAGCGAATTTACTTAATGAAAAATAATATTTTGTTGTTGTTACAGAGGCACAAGCTGCGGAGGAAGCAGGAGTGCACGTGGCTCTAGTAGTAAGATCTGGCAATGCAGCACTAACGGATGAGGAGAAATCAGCGTACCGGCTTATATCATCATTCGATCAGCTTACCTTGCCTTCCAAACAATGAGCAGAAGATGTTTCATAACTGCATAATACTGTTGTTTTTTTGTTCAAATGTAATTAAAATAATGAAACACTAGAATGCTTCATTTTGCAGTGATTTTGAAGGGAGTTATGCTGACAGATTATTATGAAGACTTATACATCGTAATATTTAAAGAACCACAAACTGTAAAGTTGGTCTATATAAATAAAACATAGTAATGCCACTGACAAAGTACGCCACTGGGCCAGAGGCGCGGCGAGCGGACTCGCTCAGCTCACTGATGGGATTCAGGTGTGCGGGA
Organism: Pseudophryne corroboree; assembly: GCF_028390025.1. Classification (NCBI taxonomy): domain Eukaryota; kingdom Metazoa; phylum Chordata; class Amphibia; order Anura; family Myobatrachidae; genus Pseudophryne; species Pseudophryne corroboree. The sequence goes on along the minus strand of NC_086444.1, from coordinate 848,245,745 downwards.
TGCCACTGTCGGTTTACTGACAGCCAGCATCACGTATGTATTCACATGTAACAGTGTCGGGAGCTTACCAGGACATGTGAGATTAGGGAAGCAGGGAGTACTGCAACGGGTATATTTACCTACATGCAGCAGACTTCCTGAAGAACTCTGGTCTGCCATGATTTCTCAGTGTAAAATGTCTGAGAACAATAATTAAAATGTGCTTTCTTTAGTATACTTCTGAATATTATTAGCAGCTGTTTTATAGGACAATTTTGCATGTTTAAATCACATTCATTCAGATTATTTTAATTGGTCTTCATATGGTTTTAAACAGTTGAATGACAATTTTATTTAATTTACTAATTTCTAACAAGAAAACCTACACACAGATCTTTTCATTACCCACTGTTTCCCAATGATGATATTACAAATTTCGGACCTGATTCATGTTTGCAAGCAAAGCCAAAAAGTACTGAACTAGGCAAAACTATGCTGCATTGCAGGTGGGGCAGATGTAACGTGCAGAGAGAGTCAGATTAGGGTGATGTGTTTCCAAACTGAAATCTAAATTGTAGTTTAAAAATAAAGTGGGCTACATACAAAAGCAGACAGTTTTTACCATGCATAGAAATAATATAACCCACCCAAATCGAAATCTCTCTACACATGTTACATCTGCCCCACCTGCAGTGCAACATAGTTTTTGCCCAGTTGTGTGCTTTTTTGCTTAGTAAACCTGAATCAGGCCCTTCAAGTCATTTCAGATAATTGTGTCAGTGACATCTGGCTAAAAGCGATTCCAATATATAAATAGTGTACTTATGGGCAGATTTGGAAGAAGCTTAACTTGAATTGTAGCCTAATTACATTTTACAGTTTTTAATTTACTGTATACAATTCTAAAAACAATTACCTTCAAATATTTCCCCTCATTGCCTAAGGTGAAATTCAAGTTAGCTTTTTGTGAATACCATAGTCTGAAGAACATTTTGGCACTTCCACATGCTCAGTCTGTTGGTCTGGAATGCATTTGACATTGGATGTATGACAGCCTTGGTAAATATATCTTGATGAATATTTAGCACCTGCCAAGTATTTTCAGAGTGAAATCGTTGTTATTCATTCACTCTAGACCAAACATTTAAGCTGTTCATTACTTACAGGCACATTTAAGCACTCAAAAAGAAAATGAATAAAGTCTTCCAATCACAGGTTACACTGTAAGAGGGCCTATCATATATGGTGTAGTAATATAATAGTCCAATGGGACCTGCTTCACATTACAAAACACAAACCAAATTCGGAGAGAGTTATATTTGCATAAAATACAGAAACCAGGAACATAATAAAGCGGTGAGGCAGTTATTTAGGGTCATCAGTTCCAGCATTATTCATCCTACCCACAAAGGTACCAGACGAGCCAGCCATTTTGGATGTACTGTATAGGTTATATTGAGGGGAATATTCAATGTCTGGAATAGATGACACATATTGGGGGATATACAAAATAATAAAGCAAGATACACAATCCTTTCAAAACCATCAGATCTGTGTATTGTTCATTCTACCCACAAGAGTATCAGACGAGGCACGGGCAGCCATCTTCAGTACAGTACATGAAAATAAAGACATAGAAATGAAACATGAAAAGCTAGTAACAAGATACCCACTCAGTAACTAGTTCCATGTATTGTCCATCCTGCCCATGAAAGTACCACATGAGGCAGTTATCTTGGTCACACTACATTGGTTTTCTTGGTCACACTACATTGGTTTCAGTGGGCGGGATGACCAATTACTATTAAGTATATACAGCGGGGAATTGCAGAACAAATGAAAAAAATCAGAAATTGTAATGATCTTGGGCATGCCAGAGTAGTTCCTGGGATGGTGCTGGAAGCTTGGATAGTATGTATGAATTTTGAAGACTGGAGGAAGCTGTCCGTGTCGGCCATTGTGATGCGATGCTGCTGAGCTGACAAGAATGTGTAGTGCCAAGTTTGTAAATACAATTTATTAACATGTATTTATGTAGTGCCAACATATTCCATTGCACTTTACAGTTTTGAAACCCATTGTAATAAAACAAGACGGTATTAACAGATTGTATGCAAGTCAACAATCTATAGGGAATAGTATATTATCATTCACAAGGGTTGGGTATGCCTGACCGGTGGTCGGGACACCGCCGATCACCATACCGACGCCGGGATCCCGCTCGCTGCACTCGCCACAGGTTCTATTCCCACTCTATGGGTGTCGTGGACACCCACAAGTGGGAATAGTCCCTGCTAGTTGGCATGCCGACTGTCAGGATTCTAAGTGGGCGGGGTGTAGGGGGAGGTATTGTGACCGCCAGTCAAATAACTATATCTCCTTTCACAACTGTACTTTGTTTTATAATTCACTTTTAGTAGATCACTACAATTTAAAAACTGATTTCTCCTGCAGGGTCCACAGGGTATCCACAGGATACATTGGGATATAGTGGAGCGACAGCATCAAGCGGTCAAAGCTTTTCGGGCTCCCAGCATGTAACGTGCCCGTCCATATTCCTGCCTCCTGGCTCAGGCAAATCTGTTTTTTGTGCAGCAGGAGCCGGACCATGGTCAGGGGGCTGCTGTTTTTTTAGCAGCCATAAGCTTTATTATTTTATTTTTATAGTCTTACTATTTTTTCTGAGTGATCTTTCTAAAAAGCATTTTATATTAGAAAGTTGCTCCAACAACTCTCCGCCGGGTCGCGACAACGCTTACCCACGAGTACAGTGCTGTTTCGGCAGGCGTCTGTGTCGAATATACTAGCAGGTCCAGGAGGCAAGGTATCGGTTCCGCTTAGAGGGGGAATGCGGACACAGCCGCACTGGTTTGGGAGGAGACTACCAAACAGTCGCTGACACGACTGTCACCGAGAGTGCACCAGCGCTAGGCCTTAAGGATCATAGGCTCCAGGGGTAGTATGAGGCCGCGATCCCTAGGGTTGATAGCAGTGGGGAGTCAGATGCTCCCCTGGTCACCCCTCCCCCTGGTTCATGACCAGTTTCCTCCAAGTCTCCCGCCATGAACTGTTTTTTCCGCTTCGGTCTGAGACGCTGTGTACTTGGGGGACCCAGTCGCTGCATAGGCGGCTGTGTGACTGGTGCGTCAGTGCTCACTTGGGCATCTGTGTTCACTGTAGGTTCATGGAGCCATTGTGTACACTAGTAGCATTTGAATCCACTCAGTTTTCGCAAATGTATTGATCGGTCCTGGAAGCGGGGAGCATCTTCCTGTATCCCATTCTACTGAGTGGGTAATACAGCACTAAGTCTCTATCTACCTTTGAGTTCGAATAGTTAGATAAAGTGCCTGATGCATATGAGTCTGATAACTATTGCTGTGGTCTTCGTTTGCTGTGCAACTGAATATGTTTAAAACTCCTATAAAAGGTAATGCAGTAATATGTTTCTCCTACATACTTGAAATGTATTTGTATTTGATTATGTGCTCATACTGCTTATTATACTAATGCATAACCTGTGACTGACTGCTAGTGTGATTGCTGACTTTACTATAAATTCCATCAATTTTTCTGTGTATCTGATCCCCAATGCTGGTGCAAAGCAGGGTAGGGTCAGATTGTATGTCACTTTAACAAATTTAAAGTGATTACAGTAACAAATTGTGTAATAACACTGTAAGGTGTGTAATTTATTTATCATGTCTAAGAGCGGCAAGGGTGAGGAAAATACACTTTCCACAGCAGCACCAACACTCATTTCATGTTGTCTTGCAGAGCTAGGTTAACCTATCAGGACTGTTTCAATGGGATTATGTGCAAAATGGTTTAGTTGTCTCCAAAGCCTCTTAAGTAACTGAGGCAGGCACAGGTTCTGGTTGAACCTTCATGGACTATTTTGCACAGACATTATCCAATGTAGCTGAGCAGATAATCCCAGCTCCTATACCAGCGATAGGTTATCCTATTAACCTTTACATGCAGGAATGGCAGCCTGAAAGGCCAGTGGTAAGTATATCACATAGACATGATACAACATCTTCACAGTCTACACATGTTTAGCTGAGGACTCATTGAATTTCGGAAGGTCTCAGCTCAGTGGACATACCTGAGCTAATTAGTGCTATGTAAGCCATTCTATCCTCAGAAGCAGCAGAGCCTGTGTTAGAAACTAAGGCAGCTGTGTTTAAACGTTCCAAAACAGCTGATGGAAATTATGTTGGGTTACGCCCAATAGGAAGTTAGAATTCCAGGAAATTAAATTCCAATTATCCTCATCCAGCTGGGGACTGTTTAAAAAAGAAGGGTGGCTCCCTAAGTAGATTTGCAGACCTTAGATTGCTGTGACATTCTACATTATTTTTATTTTCAACATAAATAAATGATGTCATGGATAGGAGACTCAATGGCTTTCTAAAGACCATTTTTTCTTTTTGTGTGGGACAATCATTATACCAGCCTTGGCTTCAGCTCAGATAGAGTAAGCAGTGGCAGCCTGGGCTGATGCATTGAAAGGAGATCTTTCAATGGCATCTAGAAAGCAAAAATTCCATATTGCATATCAAACAGGCAGCGATAAGCGGACCTGGATATGGGTACAATTGCCTCTCAGACAGCAGCTGTAGCAGCAGCTCGCAGAGCAGGTTGGCTGTGTACATGGTAATCTGAGTCAGAATCCAGGAAGGTTCTGGAGTCTTATCTTTGTTACTGAAAATTTTCTTTTGGTAAAGGAGTAACAGTATTTGAAATCAGACTCCAAGAAAGTGAAGTTTCTTTTCACACAAAAATTCAAGCCTAGTTTCCAGCTTTCCGGTCCTTTTGGAATCAAGGAAAAGCAAAAGGAAAGGGTAAAAGGCTAACAGTCCCAATCCAACAAGTCTGGTAGGACTAAAAGGTATTGGGCTATCAGAAGACTGGTTTTCGAATCTGAAGATAAGCCATCAGCCTGATCATGAGGGCCTCCACCTGGGGCGACCCAGGGTGGGAGGCTGATTTCTTCAGTTTGCACAGAGCTGCCAGCAGTCTACTACAGATGTCTGGGTGCAAAAAGTGGTATCTCACGGTATGATCTACAGCCAAACCACACTGGACATGCCCAATCTTATCTGATCTTGGAAGCTAAGCAGTGTTGGTCCTGGTTAGTACTTGGATGGTAAACCACCTGGTAATACCAAGTGCTGTAGGTGTTTTCAGAAATACCCTAATTAAAAATTGTACCAGCCCATCTTCAGTGGAAACGAAGACTAGGGCTTTGCAAGAGGCAGTTCAGGTGCTTCAGTGAGGAGTGATAATTCAGTTCCTCCTGCACAGTAAGGACAATGTTTGATTCAACCTGTTTCTATTCCAGAAGCCAAATGGGTCATTATGGCCCATACTCAATTTCAAAGCAATGAACAGGTACTTTTGGGTGCCTCAGGTTTCATATGGAGACTTTCCATTACTTCTGCCACAGAGGAGGATTCAGGGCATTCCAGAATATTCAGGATGCCTATCCACATGTTCCCATAGCACTGTTCCTTCAGCGCTATGTTAGGTTGCTATCCTTCATCCTCTATTTCAGGCCCTGCCATTTGGGCTGACCACAGCTCCCAGAGTATTAACCAAAATTATGGTAGTGATGGCATCTTATCTCTGTTAGCAGGAGATAAGTATTTTATAAAACCCATACCTCGATGACTTAATAATCCTGACACAGTCGCAGGAATTGTTCTCTGTCATCTGTCTCTGTCAACAGCTTGTTACAGAGATAGGGTTGGCTCATAAATTGGGCAAAGTCGTTTCTGATTCCGTCACATCGGATGACTCATTTGGGGGCTGTGTTGGAATTGGGTATTCAGAGAGTAATTACCTCTGAAGAAAATATCCAAAATTCACTTAAGGATTTAGGAGTTGCTACACAGTCAAATGGTATCCATTTACGTGGTACTGCATGTGATGGGTTCGATGGTGTAGACATTGGACATGATGGAGTATACTTAGTTTCATTAGATACATCTGCAATGTCTGATCATTTCCTAGTAGAAAGGATTTTCATCAGACAATAAAAGCACAGATTATGGTCTTCCTCTGGAAGTTAGGAGGTCAATAGCTTGATGGTTATTGGACATCCTATCCTGGACAAAGGAAGGCTCCTTTGGTGATTAGATGGCAACTCTGACAATGGATGCCTGCCTGTGGGGCTGGGGAGAAGTGTCAGGAAGAAGTTGCTTCCAGGGGCAGTGGACCAAGGAAAAAATGTTGCCTGACAATAAATATATTGGAACCTCAGGCCATATATGTGGTATTTATTCAGGCAAAGAATATCCTTCTAATGAATCCAGATGGAATCTGCTCGGACATGCAATGGCAGTGGCTTATCTCAACCATCAGGGAGGATCTCACAGCCAAAACATAATGAAGTACGTAAGTCACACTGTAAGGTGGAAAGAACTTCGTTATCCAGGCTTGTCCGCAGTACTCATTCCGGCAGTCCTAAACTGGGAAGCAGATTTTCTCAGTCAACTCGCCATTCAGGTAAACATATGGACTTACTCCCCTAGGATAAGGGGGGTTACCGGAGATACACCTCATGCTATTCTGTCAGAACAACAAAGGTTTCGCATACATATCGAGAACAGATCCCAAAACGATCTTGTGGATGACTTGTCAACTTTCGTCTGGTTCATCTGTTTCCACCAATTGCCTTGTGATACAGGGTGATACGAAAGGTAAGACATTGAAAGGGTGCTGTGATACGAATAGCTCCAGCTTGGTCCAGAAGACATTGATACACAGATCTGCAGAGGATGTCGATGGATGCTCCATTCCTACTCCTTCAACGGTCAGATCTAGCGTCTCAGGGTCCTGGTTAACACAAACACCTGCATGGACTGTCTTTGACGAAGTGACTCTCGAGACCTCCATCCTGAAGGCAAAAGGATTCTCACAACAGGTAATTCTAATTATGCTCAGAGCAAGGAAAATTTCCTCAGCTCACATTTATCACCAAATATGGCAAGCCCATGTTCAATGGTGTAGATACCAAAAATTTGATCCTTGATTTTTCAGAATTTCCAGAGTCTTAGCATCCTTCAGGCAGCAATGCATAAAGGTTTATGGCTGACTTCCTTGAGAGTACAAGTGTCAGCATTGACTGTATGGTTCCAAAAGAAAATGTTAACCTACAGGATGTGTGAACTTTTTTTCCAAGGAATGCGACATGTTCAACCTCCTTTTGTTCTTCCTACAGTGCCTGGGGATTTAAGTTAGTCCTAAAGACCCTTCAGGTCGTCCCATTTGAACCACTTGAAAGATTGGATCTTAAATTACAGCTAAAGTTTTTTTTCTACTGACTTTGCTTCAAATAGAAGAATTTCAGATTTAGGGGCATTGTTATGTCATCCTCCATTTCTACATTTTTTTTATCCAGATAGAGCAGTTCTTCGAACCAAATCTGGGTATCTTCCTATGGTAGTTTCTAAATTCCATCTTAATGAAGAAATTGTAGTCTCGGTCTTATAGGGGCTGGACTGTGCTGCGGGAGATGCATCACTGGATGTAGTCTGTGCCTTTAGAATTTTTTTTTTTTTTTTTAAAGTTAGAATTTTTATTAAGAGTGATCAGTAACCAAAACAATATCGAAGTTGTACAGGTTAAGATATTGAACATGCAGATAAAAGTTTTTACATACCACATCAGAATGAAATATACAGTTCTATGACAATATAGGCTATCAAGTAATAGCAGTATGCACCCTGTGTAAATCCAAACGTGTACATGATCAGTCTCATTTTATTTTTCATTTATAGTATAGAATCTATGCCAAAACAGAGAAAAAACTTGTTAAAAGTAAAAACAAAAAAGAGAAAGAAGAGTAAAGGAAAAAAAAAGAGTAAGAAAAAGTACACGAATAAAAGGGGAAAGTTGAAAAAATTACATATAAGGAAGCGAGAGGTTGGCTACAGTCCCATGCAATGACAATAGAGGAGGAAATAACAGAGGTATTAGAGGTATTAGCAGAGTCCGGGTATTAATAAAGAGCGCGCGAGGTACCATGGAGACCAAATGTTGTGGAATTGGGCCACAGTGTTATTCCTCAGGCTAGTAATATACTCCATATTGGCTATATAATCAATCTTGGTCATCAGTAAAGCCTTGGAGGGTGGTTTATGGTCTTTCCAACATTTATCAATCAGAGATTTAGCCGCCATGCAGAATTGCATAGCAAGCTTGTCTTAGATTTTGGCTAGTGACGATATGTGGGCATGAAGTAAAGCAATTTCAGGGGAGAGATCTAGGTTATGCCCGCAAGTTTGAGCAATAAGCGCTCCAACTGTGTTCCAGAAGGGGTGAATAGAGGGGCAAGTCCACCAGACGTGGAAAAAGGTGCCCTCCTCTCCACAGAGTCTCCAGCACAAATTCGAGGTCGCGGGTAAAATGGAATAAAGTCTGGAGGGGACCAAATACCATCTGGTATAAACTTTATAACATGTTTCCCTAAGTGCCACACTAATAGAAGCTTTAGCAATGCGCAATCTAATTTCTTCCCATTTATCATCTTCCAACGGATGGGAGAGATCTGATTCCCAAGCTAGTTCATGGGGTTCACGGGTAGGAGGATCTGGAGTCAAAATAGAGTTATATATTGTAGAGATATTCCCCTTTTTGCCAATCGAAAGTAAACACATATGTTGAAAGGAGGTGGGTGATCTCAAAGGAGTAGTTTTAAGTTCTGATTTAAGAAAGCTAAGAATTTGAATATAATGGTAATGACACAAGGATGGAATACCGAGGCGCTCTTGAAAATCTCCAAAAGAGGTCGGTGCTGAGTGGCCTTTAACATGGATAAATCTCGTGACACCCTGAGATTGCCATGGGGCCGCTATATTTCGTTTGCTGCCTGGGGGGAAGGCAGGGTGACCCCAGATAGGTGATAGAGGTGAGAGGTATGAAGAGAGATTATAGGTGATGCAGAGTTTGTCCCACAATCCAAGGGTGAATTTAATCGTGGGGACTGAATAGGCCGAGGCTGGTCTGCAGGACCTGGGGAGCCACAGAAGAGAGTCGAGGGGAATACCCTGATATATTGAGTTCTCAATATCGACCCATTTTCTGATCCCTCAGGGGGAATGCCAGGGCACTACGTGGTTAAGGTGACAGGCGTTAAAATAAGCCTGAAGATTAGGATATCCCAAGCCGCCTGAGGTAGCACTCTTAGTCAACAATGTTCGTCTTAATCGAGATTTACAGTGAGCCAAAATAAATTTGTTGCACAGTGTTTGCAGGGATGCCAAAGTCACTCGGGGCACCATTATCGGAATGGTCCGGAACAGATAAAGAATACGGGGAAGGAAATTCATTTTTAGGGTGTTAATCCGTCCAATCCACGAAATGTATAACCGATCCCATTTATCTAGGTCTTGAGTGAGAGTTTTAATCATAGGAACATGGGCCCTCATTCCGAGTTGTTCGCTCGGTAAAAATCTTCACATCGCAGCGATTTTCCGCTTAATGCGCATGCGCAATGTTCGCACTGCGACTGCGCCAAGTAAATTTGCTATGCAGTTAGGAATTTTACTCACGGCTTTTTCATCGTTCTGGCGATCGTAATGTGATTGACAGGAAATGGGTGTTACTGGGCGGAAACAGGCCGTTTTATGGGCGTGTGGGAAAAAACGCTACCGTTTCCGGAAAAAACGCAGGAGTGGCCGGAGAAACGGAGGAGTGTCTGGGCGAACGCTGGGTGTGTTTGTGACGTCAAACCAGGAACGACAAGCACTGAACTGATCGCAGATGCCGAGTAAGTCTGAAGCTACTCAGAAACTGCTACGAGGTGTGTAATTGCAATATTGCGAATACATCGTTCGCAATTTTAAGATGCTAAGATTCACTCCCAGTAGGCGGCGGCTTAGCATGAGCAAATCTGCTAAAATCCGCTTGCGAGCGAACAACTCGGAATGAGGGCCATAATTAGTCTGATATAGGCTGGTGTAGGATTTAGTGATAAATATGCCAAGGTATTTGATAGCCGTGGGTCTCCAGAGAAAGGGGAAAGAGGAAGTTAAAATCAAATAAGTATGGGATGAAACATTAAACGTGAGGGCCTCAGATTTGGTATGATTTATTTTATAACCAGAGAGGGAACTATACAGAAGTAATTCTTTCTGTAGATTAGGAAGAGAAATCAGAGGGTTAGAAAGAGTCAAGAGCACGTCATCCGCAAACAGAGATATTTTATACGAGCTCTGCCCCACAGTAACACCTCCAATGTCAGTGTTGAGCCTAATACAGGCTGCAAGAGGTTCAATACATAAAACAAAAAGTATGGGTGAGAGAGGGCAGCCCTGTCGAGTGCCGTTCTTTAAACTAAACCGAGGCGAGCTTAATCCATTGGTCAGGAATGTAGATGAGGGGTTAGAATAGAGGGCCGCTACTGCAGTGATGAAATGACCATGGAGGCCAAACGTAGAAAACAAAAAGGGCCAAGAGATGCGATCAAATGCCTTTTCGGCGTCTAGCGTCAAAGCAATCGCTGGTGTTTTCGTCGAGTTTATTTGATGAATTAAGTTAACAATACGTCTGGTGTTCTCCGAGGCCTGGCGGCCGGGAATAAATCCCACTTGATCAGAGTCTATTAATGACGGCAACACAGTATTCAGGCGAGACGCTAGTACTTTGGCAAAAAGCTTGAGATCAGTATTTATCAAAGATATGGGCCTATAATTTGAGCAATACGAGAGATTCTTTCCAGGTTTCGGGATTACTATAATGCGAGAGGTCATGTAGTCAGTGTGAAAAAGAGTGCCCTGCATTATTTTGTTAAACAAAAAGACCATATGAGGAATGAGCTGAGGGGCGAAGGTTTTGTAGTACACCATCGGATAGCCATCCGGGCCAGGTGCCTTAGAAGGTTTCTGGGTTTTTAGTGCAGCTTCAATCTCTTCAGCAGAAATATCAGCATTGAGAGCAGAGTTAGTTTCCTCATCTAAACGAGGAAGAGCGCACTTATCTAGATACTGTTGAGCCTGGTCGGCTTGTGCCAAGGGGTCGGACGGGGGGTCAAGGTTATAGAGTGCTCTATAATAGTCAGAAAAGATGCCATTAATTTTCTTGGGGTCATAGGTAATGTTGCCTGAGGGTTTTCTAATAGTATGGATGCATTGGTTAGCCTTCTTGGCACGTAAGCGATTAGCCAACAAAGTATGTGCCTTGTTGCTTTTGTCGTAAAACGATTGATTAGCCCACCGAAGTGAGCGCTCAATATTCTCCGCCAAAAGAGATTGTAGGTCATCACGGGCCTTAGTTCGGCTAGTGTTTTCTTGGAGTGTGTACGTTTGTGTTCCCGATCTAATGTTGCAATGTTGTCTGTTAACAGAGCAATTTGAGTTTCCCGGTTTCTCTTATGGCGGGATGCAAATTGAATAATGGATCCTCTAATAACCGCCTTATGGGCTTCCCATATTGTAGCTATACTGCAGTCGTCTTCTACATTAACCTCAAAATATTCCTGAAGCTTAGTTTTAATTAAGTCCTGAAACTTAGGAATCTTCAATAGCATTTCGTTAAGTCTCCATGTTGGTCTACCGTCAGGGATATCAAATATGTAAAATGTTGCAGCTAAAGCCGCGTGGTCAGTCCAAGTAAGTGGGACTATCGAGGAAGAGCGAGCCGTCCGGGAGAGAGGTGCACAGCTCAAGAACATATCAATGCGAGAGTACACATCATGCGGATTGGAATAAAAAGTGTAGTCCCTGGTGGTCGGATTAAGGAAACGCCATATATCGAACAAACCAGCCTCGGCCATACCCCTGTGTAGTACTGAGGAGTTTGGGGTTTGACTACTACGTAAGGGGTCGGACCTATCCATGCACGTGAGAGCCATATTGAAATCTCCACCGACAAGTGTCTTACCTCATCTATATGAGTAAAGGTCGTGAAAAAACTTGCGGAAGAATTTAGATTTTGCGGTGTTTGGAGAGTACAGATTAGCCAAGGTAACATCCTCGTGTCCAATTTGTCCTCTCACCATTACATAACGACCTTCATTGTCGCATTTACAGTCTAAGAACTGTAAAAGGAACGGATCCCCTAACTAAGATTGCTACCCCATTTCTTTTTGCAGTGTTATTGGAGTACTAGGCCATGGGAAATTGTTTAGATGTCAGGGAGGGATGGGAGGCCGGTTTTAAATGTGTCTCCTGTAAAAGAAAATCACGTCACCTTTTAAAGTTTTAAGAGACCTGTGGAGGTGAGAGCGTTTCTGGGGGGTGTTTAGCCCTTTAACATTGATGGACAGGCATGATTGAAGAATTGAAAAAAGAAGAAACCACTGGAAACCAATAGGGATCCGGACTCTGCTAAAACAAATAAAAGAAAAAAAGAGGGAGAGAGAAAAAAAAAAGAAATAGAGATGTACAATTCAACACACGAACAACAGTATAAAATAAATGGATATATCTAACTGTGAATGCAGATACGTCAACATACTCTCAAACTGTAGCAAGGATCTAAAAGGGGGGGAGAGTGAGAAAAAACAAAACGAAAAAAGCAGACGTAGTATCCAAAAGGCAGGATACCGGACTGCTACGAACGATAGAGCTCTAAAAAAAAAAAAAAAGGAAAGAGCTCACAGGTGGGACACAAATACAATGAAACAGATGAGGGTATGAACCCAGTATTTTTGGTAATATCTCTAATCCCTAAATACTGGGGGAGGAAGTGTCAAGCTATGGCGCCAACAACCCCACCCAAAACTAATCTAAAATAAAGAGGACGGACCTTCATGAACCAAATAAAGACCCATAGTAGAGGCAGGACAGTCTAAAATTCAGGGTACTAGAGAAAAGATGACCAGATAGCAAACAGTATCAAAAAAGTAACATTAATAGAGCAAATGGCATAGTCGCAGAGCATATCGATAGCCAGAGGCAGGCCCCATGGTATCGGAGCAGGGATCTATTCCCATGTCCCCTCCACATGGCCGTGCCTCCGAGCCACCGACCAGAACAGTGAGACAAAAACCTAGCGATACAAAGATTATATAAACCTGAAGATAAAAAAACAAAAAAACAAAAAAAACAGTTCAAAGATAAGGTAGATGGGCATTCGTATACGAAACAGCATCTATTATAAAGGCAACAGAATATTGGAGCAAGAGTGAGAACAAAATTATTTAAACTAAACGTTGATAAAAGTTAAATTTTTTAACATTTTAAACATGGGAAGCTTCACATCTGAGAAGTAGCAGCGGGGGACAGTTGAAGTTTTCGAGGCAGCTTGTCCCCGTCCTCAGGAGAGCGAATTATATATACTTTGCCATCAATCTCCACAATGAGGCGAACAGGAAAACCCCAGCGATATTTGTAACCATTATTGCGCAGTGTTGAAGTAATAGAGCGCAGGTCACGCCGTTTAGCAATGGTCACTGGCGAAAAGTCTTGGTAGACCTGAATCCGGGAATCTTCTAACAGAATCGAGGTCGAATTTCTGCATGCCATTGTAATACTGTTCTTAATCTTGAAAGACAAAAACCGGAGGATAACATCACGGGGAGGATCAGAATCCTTTGGTTTAGGCCTCAGGGCACGATGAGCTCTTTCTATCAAGATAGCAGATTCCGAGAGCGACGGGACCAAGTGAAGAAACAGACGTTTGAGGTAAGGTTCCAATTCGGAGGCCGATACAGATTCAGGGACATTGCGAATGCGTAAATTATTCCGCCTCTCACGATTTTCGCTTTCCTCAACCTTATCCTTAAGGAATTCCAATTCACCGGATAGGTAGCTCATGTCCTCACCCACTTGTTTGCGGAAATCCTGTTGTTCTTCCACTTGTGATTCCAATGAGCTGGTGCGGGAATCCAGAGCCGCCAAGTCAGATTTCAGTTCACCAATCGCTGACTGGAGAGCGGTGGTAAAAGAACTCTTAAGGTCCAAAATCATATTCTGAAGGGATTGAATATCCGCTTTGGTTGAGGTTGACTCCGTCGGATCCATGGTAGGGGTGGACAGCCGAGAGGACGGAGATGGAATTTCAGCTGGCTTTTCCCGGCGTGAGAAGTGTTGTGCAATATCTTGTGAAGTTCCCGTTTTTTTGCTCAGGTGTTCGCTTTTCCCATAGTAGCTGGTGAAATTGAGGTGCCCAAGTAGGGAGTGATTACAAGAAAGATCCACCAAAATGTTGCGTGCTCATCAGATGATTTGGGTGGGGGGGAAGTCAGGCACCTATATGTTCACATCATTCGAAGGGTCGAGGCCTCAATAATCTGTTAAAACAGCGAAAAGGGTCCACAGGAGAGCGTCCAGGATCACGGCACACCGTACCGAGAGTAGGTGAAATGTAGTATAACAAACAACAGCAGGGGGCTCTGAGAATCAGGTCCTGCAGGGTGCACTGTATATACAAAAAAGAAAGGAGTTGGATACAAATGTACAGTGCTTTGCTTGTAGGCAGGTATTTGTGTAGAGCAGGTGTGCTGAAGTAATTCCCTGCTGAAACAGTAAGCTGGCTCCTTTATTAGCACAAAAGGGACAGCACAGTATAGGGAAGCTTGCTTTGCCACCTCCAAGATGGCCGCCGTCAGTGATATGTAATGTGTCCCTCCAGACTCCAGTGATTGTCACCAACACTTATATGCGGGGGTAGGGACCGGCTGTCACCCCCACTGTCTTTATTAATACCCCCCTGGTAACTGCGTGTGGCAGGCGGGCCGCTCGTAGAGGCGCAGCACTCGCGCTGCATTCACCTCCACAACCAAGAAGGCCGCTGCCACCGGACCACCGCCGCTCCGCTCAGCTCCGGGACCGCAGCTCCAGGGGCTTCTCTCGCCGCTTCCACTGCTCGGCTGGGTCACCCAGGTAGGAGAGGAGAAGTGGGTCAGGCTGTATTCAACGGCGCGCGGCGCCCAGTTTTCATCCGAACTCGGGCGGGAGGGGGTCCAAATCGAGGTCCCGGCAGCAGCACGAGGGGAATGCCGCAACCTGCAAGCACAGGACAAGCCTGTGCTCCGGCTCCGCAGCTCACCCCCAATGTCCACAAAGCAGCAAGGACTGCAATAGGAAGCTGCAGGAGGGGGACACACTAGGGTAGGTCACCAAAAAGGGGGTAAAAGGGCTCAATCGGACAGGAGCTCCCCTGGGACACAATCTTCCAGTCAGGATGCAAGCCACGCCCCCTGTGCCTTTAGAATTTACGTGGATCATACCAGTGCCATCAGAAAGATACTCTCTTCATTCTCTATGAATTTCACAAGAGAGGATGGTCTGCGGATAAGCAGACACTGGTGAAGTGGCTTCGGATGAAAATTTGAGAAGCATATTCTCAGGCTGATCTCCCTGTTTCCGGCTAATGTCTCTGCTCATTCTACTTGTAAGGTAGGCAATTATGGGCAGCACAATGTGCTATTTTCAGCAGAATAGATATGTTAGGTAGACACATGTTCTCCATTTACACATTCATTAGACATTATGCCTTGATACCTTTGCCTCTCAGGACGCTGAATTTGGGCGAAGGATTCTCCTGTCTAATCAGGAGCATCCTACCACTAAATTGCTTTGGGACATCCAAAAATATCCTGTGGACCCTGCAGCAGAAATATTCGTTATGGTAAGAACTTACCGTTGATAACAGTATTTCTCCTAAGTCCACATGTTCCACAGGAATCCCATCCTGACGCACCTGATTTGAGGATCCTTTTACTCACTAACCTCTTCCATTCTTATACGGAAGGGTGTGCATGTGTGTTCTTGTTGCCTCATTAGGGCTCTACATGATGTTCCTGCCTTGAGCTTTGGAAAACAACTGATTTGCCTGAGCCAGTAGGCGGGATACATGGACGGGCCCATTGCATGCTGGAAGGTCGAAAAGCTTTGACCGTTTGGTGCAAATCTGCTGTCGCTCCACTATATCCCAATATATCCTGTGGACTTAGGAGAAATACTGTTATCAACAGTAAGTATATTAACGTATATTTTCTAAAGAGTAATAAGCTAGGTAAACACTGTCAGATTTTTTGGGTTGTCCTGACAATCAGAATAATTTTTCGCCAAATGGTAGGCTCCAATATCTAGGCACTAATACCCCTTTCAGACATCCTCCAAAATCACAGAACTTTATAAATTGGAATGACCTAGTCTCTTTATACTGCTCTGGTAGTGTATCCCTGCCAGAGCATGAGGCTTACTTCTGTATTCCAGTATTTACCTGTGTTCACCTACGTGATACTTACTTGCATCATGACCCGACCTATTGACGATCACGATCCTTTTGCCTGCTCGCTCCTCTGGTACGGTCTCTGATGTCTTCCTAGCTTTCTCCTAATCTGCTTCTGTGTGCTGCCTGGTATCATATTGCCTGCTTTGATTCTGACCTGTATCTGACGACCAAACGAAAAAAATCCTCAACTGCCTAAATTGACAAATCTTTATAGTTGTATACCCTGTAAAAAGACAGTGTTGTTATTTAATCTGCACATTTTCCATCTATCATCATGGCTATTGTGATGGAAATTCCCTAGTTTGTATATATTGTAGTTGTGGAGGGATATATGTTAGTAATACACATTGATAATCACAAAATGTATTTATCGTAATCGCTTTAAATGCAATATTTGAAAGAAAAAAATATTTTTGGAGTGAGAACAATGTCTATCCTTTTCTACTGTAATTTAGATTAGTGGTAATTTGTGGTTTTAATGCATTTATATGTATATTAAAAAAATACTCCACAGTAACCAATGTGATGATAATTCATTCAACGTTCTAGGCAAACAGATCCAGACAACAATATGTAGTTTACTGTACTGAAACGAGAGAAAACACTAGCATTTCATCATGTAAATTACTTGAAAGTAGGTCAGTGTTGCTCCAATCTGATATAAAGCCTTTCATTTCCTTATTAAGGTTATTTCTATGTACCACACACATTAATATCAAGCCGAGTGTTTCTATGCTGTTGCAAACTTTAATGGTGTTCTTTCACCATAAGGCTTTTATCAGCTCCCACTTATTCTATTACAATAATTACTTCTCGCCCCTGGCCCCCACATTTTTGCCCAAAGCATGCATTTCTCACTGCCAAACCCTCACACATAATGACTTATTGAATACCATTTAGGGGGAAATTCAGTTGTTTTTGTGTCTCTTATCTAAAATGAAGGGAAAATATTAATTTGTTTTACCGATCATGCGCAAGTAACTGGCCAGCCATTACTTTTTTGCACGTCGCACCCAGATGCGCCAGGTTTAGACACGTAAAGCAGATAAACCCATCTAACCTGTTGAACATGCTGCCAAAAATGTGCAAAAATTCTGACTTTTCGCACATTTCTGCTTGCCACCTCAGGAAGGCGTCTGATCAGCACAACAATAGAATAGCTCCGTCGGGTGCTAGATGCTCATCAAACATTTGCATTCCCCTCTTGGTAAGTAGAAGTTAGTGCAACTGACTTCAAGTCTGCCTTTCCCCATAGGACACCATATGCAATGGCTTTTAGTAGTTATTTGGGTGCAGGGCCGTAACTACGTGTGTGTCAGGTGTGCCTGGCACACAGCGCAGTTGCCCAGAGGGCGCAACGGCCAGCGGCATGTAATGAGACAAACTGACTCATTACATGCCGCCTCTGCTGTGTGCGCCGCGCTGTTGAGGAGATAGCAGCATCGGAGGCAGCGGAGAAGGAGGAGGAGGGAGGGGGACTGGAGCCGCAGCAGCGCTATGTAATTGGTAGTAGCACCGCTGCAGCTGTCCCCTCTCCTTCCGTATTGGCTGCCCAGCGCTGCTGTGAATGCTGGGATGCGGTTCCTTCATCCCAGCATTCACAGCAGCGCCGGGCAGCCAATACGGAAGGAGAGGGGACAGCTGCAGCGGCGCCACTACCAATTACATAGCGCTGCTGCGGCTCCAGTCCCCCTCCCTCCTCCTCCTTCTCCCCTGCCTGCACCGAGGGATCTGCCAGCACGAGGAGCCTGACTGCCAGCAGGGAGAGATGGTAAGTATTTCTCTCTGTCTCTGTCTGTCTCTCTCTCTCTCTCTATTTCTCTATCCTGTCTGCCGCAATGTGTAAAAAGAGGGACTGGCTGCCGCAATGTGTAAAAAGGGGGACGCTGTCTGCCGCAATGTGTAAAAAGGGGGACGCTGTCTGCCGTAATGTGTAAAAAGGGGACGCTGTCTGCCGTAATGTGTAAAAAGGGGACGCTGTCTGCCGTAATGTGTAAAAAGGGGACGCTGTCTGCCGCAATGTGTAAAAAGGGGGACGCTGTCTGCCGTAATGTGTAAAAAGGGGACGCTGTCTGCCGTAATGTGTAAAAAGGGGACGCTGTCTGCCGTAATGTGTAAAAAGGGGACGCTGTCTGCCTTAATGTGGAAAAAAGGGGACGCTGTCTGCCGTAATGTGTAAAAAACGGGACGCTGTCTGCCGTAATGTGTAAAAAGGGTACGCTGTCTGCCGTAATGTGTAAAAAGGGGGACTGTCTGCTGTAATGTGTAAAGGGGGCTCTACCTGGTGTAGTGGCGCTACTGTGCAGCGTAATTTTAATAATGGAGACTACTGTGCACTGTAGTATGAATTGGTATTATTTTGTGGCCACGCCCCTTCCCCATGAAGCCATGCCCCTATATATTTTTCGTGCACCTACGAAGCGCACTGCCCCTATCTTGCATGGGGGGGCGCCAATGCCGTTTCTTGCACACAGCGCTAAAATGCCTAGTTACGGCACTGTCTGGGTGTGAGCAGGGCCAGATTAAAGTTTGTGGAATCCCCGAGGCAACTAATTTATAGGAGCCCTAAATCAGATACTGGTGATGTTATTAAAATGTATAATGTGTAAACACTCCCAGTTTGTTGAATATACTGTAGTATGCCAGTTCACATTATGGTATACAGAACATCCATTTCATATTATGCCACAGTTGCCCCTAAACTGGCAACCGCCTCTGATACCCTGTTTTTAATCCAGCAATGAGTGTGATAGAAAGTAACCATGGTGGAGTAGAAGTGGCATTTGGAAGAAGAGGGAATGGGTTGGAGGAAGAGTGGAAAGAAATGAGGTTAGAGATGTAGGAGTTAGCAGAGTTGTTAAGTGCTTTGTAAGTGAGAGTGAGGAGCTTGAACTGAATTCTGAGGCGGGTGGGAAGTCAGTGAAGCAGGCTGCAGGGGTGTGAGGCTGCCACAGAGTGGTTGGAAAGGAAAATTAAATGAGTAGTAGTATTCATTATAGACAAATATGGGGAAAGGTGAGTAAGGGGGCAGCCAGAGATCAAATAGTTTATAGTTCAGAATGTTTAGATATTGTTATAACGGTAAGATAAACCTATAATCGTTATAGTTCGGAAAGTTTAAACATATGACTGCGCATCCAGTTACCAGCCATATACCTTAAACAACATAGCTGTTTGTCTTGAAGGACGTCTTTAGAAGTGTTAAATGTAACAACCACAGCAAGTTTCTTTGACTAATGGGAGAAATCGGTAGGCTAGCCACCGCTTCTTACTGTGTTTAAGTATAAAATTGAAAACAGCAATATTATTCAAAGCAAATCACGCTGTGTGGGTGATGTAGAAGGAAGTATGGTAAGCTCTAATAAATGGTAATTTAAAGACAATGGTGTCTCAACATGTCTGCAGCATGGTGCTGAAGAGAAACAACCATCTGGATGGTGGAGGTGGGTTAGTTAACATCAGGGAGAAAGAAGCAAAGGCTGCTTCAGGGAAATGTGCTATCCTTGAGCCATGATTTTTGAATATAACAGAGTATGGCATTACTTGTGACCAATACCTTTTTGGGTATACCATACTTCTGTGCTGTTCTGGTCATGACACGCCAGATCCAGGCTTATCCTTACTGGAACTTTATAAATTGGTATGACCCAGTCTCTTTAAACTGTTTTAGTAGTGTAACCCTGCCAGAGTATTAGGCTTACTCCTGTACTCCATTATTTACCTGTTTGCACCTACGTGATACTTACTTGCATCCTGACCTATTAATGATCCTTTTGCCTGCTCCTCTGGTATCGCCTTTGATGTCTTCATGGTTACGACTCTGGCTTTCTCCTAATCGGCTTCAGTGTGCTGCCTGGTATCATATTGCCTGCTTTGTTTTTGACATGTATCTCATGACCAAACTCCTGTAAACCTTATTTATAACTACTGAGCCTGCCACTATGGTCGCTTGCGACTAGTAGCCTGTACACAAGGAATCCAGTGAGAAGGCTGTGACCGCATATCAGGTGCATCAAAGTCCGAACCTCCTTGCAGGGGTCCCAGGGGTCCCTGGGGAAGGCCACTGACACAAATAGACTCTGCACCACTGTTCTGGGTTTACATCATCCTTTGTGTACTGAGATCATTTGCGTTATCCCTGTGAGAATTGTGACAGTGCTCAATGAAGAAAGAAATGCATGCTACTTTGTCCAACCTTGTAAAAGGTTGGTGCAGGTAGAACCACACTTACATTTTCTTTGAATAACGGTTTCATTTCAGGAACACATGATTGGAGAAATCTTGGCCCGGTCAACAATTTGTGAAATGCATGTGTAACCAATGCCAGAATACAAAGTATGTTGCTATATAGAGCAAGTGCGTTGAACTTCTAAATGACATTCTAAATGAACCCTTATTGTAACAAGTCACTTTGTGCTTTGCCTTGTAAGATGAGATTTTGTTTTTGATGATTGTAAGTTTTATTTTGTGGAACCAAACGGGTGTTTCTCATTCCTAAAACTTGTGTTAATTTGGTTTCATTAGGGTTTGTTTAAAAAGTGTCATTTTGTTTTGTTGGGTGCTTGAAACGGTAATATTGGCAATAAACTTATTTAAAACGTAATAAACTTTGATTTGTTAAATGTAAAACTCATGTTACTTAGTTTTTTGGGGGTTGTTTAAGACTAAAACATGCTCATTGTGTTATCTTGTTTTGTTGGAAGTGAAGAATCAAATGTGATATCCCTCTGTCCCCAAAAGAATTTAAACATGGTGCCAAGGTCGTAGGGAGGGGTGTGCAAGTGGTGTCATAGCCCAGGGTCAATAGGGCAGCACTGGCGTTGCCCTTCAGTCCCTGCATCGGGCTAGCAAGAACCTGGAATTGCACACTGTGGTCAGTAGCACTGGATGCTCCGGATACCCACCCTGCAGTGTGTAGTGCGACCCAGAGTGTCCTGGCAGCTCTACTATTCCTGCTGCTGGCAGCCCCGCCCCTAGTGACATCATGGGTCCGGTGTTGCATGCTGCACAATGCCGAGACACAGTAAGTAACAGTTTCTTTATTCACCTATAAAGTTGTCTCTGTTTAGATTTCCCGCTTTGCCTGTAACATATACAATACTGTCCCTGCAACACTATCACCTTCCGCGCACTGCTTATGGGACTTTACTTCATTACAACTAAAAAAACATGTTAATTTATCCAAACAGATGTGTAAAATATATATTGTTTATTGATTTTTTTTGTCAAAAAATAAATGCAAAATAGTTGGTTTTCAGGTCCCAAAGGGACTGGACTTCTGGCTACTCTCACATTCCGCCATTCCTGTAGCACAATATAAAGGGTCTCTTCTTAAGTTTCTAAATAATGCAGCGAGAGCTGTTGTCCTAGTCCACTGGCACTCAGTAGACTCGCCAACACTCTGGGAATGGTTTCAACTAATAGACTTTTATATGCATATGGTAGCAGTGGCGGAACTAGCGAGCGGTGGGCCCAAGTGTGACAAAATGCTTTGGGCCGCCTCCCCCCTCATCCCATTTCAGTCAACCCCCTCACCCCTGGAGAGGATCTGGTGAGGGGGACCTGCTCAGGGCCAGATAAATGGATACCTAGCAACAGTGCCGTAACTAGACATTTTAGCACTGTGTGCAAGAACCCCCCCCATGTAAAACAGAGGCGGTTGCCAGTTTAGGGGCAACTGTGGCATAATATGAAATGGATGTTCTGTATACCATAATGTGAACTGACATACTACAGTATATTCAACAAACTGGGAGTGTTTACACATTATACATTTTAATAACATCACCAGTATCTGATTTAGGGCTCCTATAAATTAGTTGCCCCGGGGATTCCACAAACTTTAATCTGGCCCTGCTCACACCCAGACAGTGCCGTAACTAGGCATTTTAGCGCTGTGTGCAAGAAACGGCATTGGTACTTTCCCCCCA